>NW_024081389.1:813850-964980 GCF_003009895.1 Hyaena hyaena | reverse complement strand
GTTAGAAGGCTCTCTCAGTGGATTCTGCGTCTTTTTTCTCCCAATCTCTCAGGTTTTGTAAGGTTTCCAATGTCTTCAGATCTTTTCTGTGTGATGTATGGGCGCGAGTGCAAGTACGGAGCTCCTTACTTCTCCGCCATCTTGCCCCTGTCTCTGAAATAATAATTTTCTAAGACAGTATAATTTACAAAAATCAACCAGTAAAGAGGTAAAAACATTAGTTTAATTTCAAAGGACAAAATAGAGAAACTTGTCAATTTACTACCTCATGTAGCTTTTCTTTCTACCAAACTTTTGAAGAATTTCAGTAGCTCCAAAGAATACAACATGTCAGCAATTGTATTTTAAAAGTTAGCCAAGGGAGCCTGGGTGGCTTGTGGGTTAAACCTCTGACTCTTGGTTTCCACTCATTTCTTGGTCTCACGGTTCCTGGGTTTGAGGCCGACATTGGACTCTGCACTGACAATGTGGAATCTGCTTGGGATTCTCTGTCTCCTTCTCTCTTTGCCCCTTACCTGCTCACTATCTCTCTCTCAAAATGAATAAACAAACATTAAAAATAACTAAATAAAAGTTAGTTAGATATTATTTAGTTCGTTAATATTTATTATTATTTAGTTCGTTATTTGTTCGTTAATATTTATCGTTATCACCTTGGAATGCCAAGGTGATCAAGGTCATTGAAGACTAGATTACAGAGAGCAGGAGGGTTGATATAACCCAAAAATGAAGGTATACTGCTGACCCTTCCTGGTAAAAGAAAATTTGCTCTTGTGTTTCTTTATAATTGGTAAAAAGAGCACAATTAATTTCTGAATTGATTCGCTTCACACACTGGGACCATATCTGAAGATCCCACACATAGAAAAGCAGAAGCAATTAGAATCTGTACATAATTAAGTTTATCATAACCTACAGTTATTCTTCCACATTCACCTGTCTTTTGTACAGATGGGAATATTGGGAGTTGATAGGTATCATTATTGCTACATTTTAAAAGTTTTAATGGTAACAATAATTTTGTCAATTTCCATAAAAATGTGTTGCTTTTGGTTTCATATTCTGGGATGTTCTCATTGCATGGGTCAGGGAGTCTAAGTCAAAATTCTATATATCATCTGGCATCCTAATTTCCTGCTGTGACAAGTGGTGCCATAGTGGCATTTTGGATTCCTAGAGGGTTTTTTTTAAGATATATAGATTAATTAATAAATCTATTTATTTCATTCCTAAGAACACCATAGTTCTTTAACTACCACCAAATATTCCTGTCCAAACAGAGATTCTTCTCTGATTATCATTCTTTCCTTCTGCCTGTTTCATTAAAATATACTCCTCTTTTCTCTGCTATTTGGCCTCTGCCACTTTAAATCCTATTTCCCATTGAAATTAGGGAATTTGGGTCAGTGGGATATCTCTCTAGTCTTCAGAGGGCAGACAGCATAGAGCTTTTCAATGATGTTGGATCTCTCCACAAGAATGCATTTTTGAATGATTAAGAAAATGAATGTCTGACCTCTTGAGAAACTGGGATGGGAAATGGGATGGATCATATATAATAAATCCATGCTAACCTTTCTATCTTCCTAGGTTTCTGAATTTCTTGCTCTATAATATGCTAGGGAAGTTTTGTCATCTAAGTATTGAATATAGGTCACCACTGAGTCCTGGTTTAGTCAACTAACAGACAACCATCAGAACTCTTTCTACTTGTTCAAGTTAACACATTAATTAATTAATTAAGTGCTTCAGGTAAGTGTATCCAGAATGAAAATTTTGGATCAAGGTAATATTATATTCTATTCTACTTGGCTTAATAGCCTTAGAATTTATTCCATTCTGTATTCTCCAGGTACCTGCTGGTAAAAATTAGAGAAGCTTTGTAAATATTTTGCTGTTTACTTTTTCCTGAGTCTGATTTTGTGCATGTCCCCATTGGGGAATATGTAAACAGATTCCAGCTATAGATATAGACGCAATGATAGATGGTGAGGTTATTTTAAGGAGAATAGTTCTCCTCCTATAAGGCAACTGCTTTGGGTAAGGTTGTTACCCTATCTTCAAGCAAGAGAAGATTAGTGTTTTTAGTCAAGAAGGGAGACGTTTCTTCTGCTTGTCCGGAGATGCTCATATATCTCAGTTTCTTCCTCATCCACCCAAAAATTTCCATTTTAAGTGTCAGGGTCCGTAGTCTTTTCCTATCAGTGCCTTTCTTTTCAAATAACAAACTCTCCAAAGGCTAAGTTCCAGTTATACAGCATCCTATGTAACTAGATTTTTAGTCTAATTTTCAGCCCTAATAATCTAATATCTAATATTAATAATAAATAATACTAATCTAATACCTGCCCTGCACTAAAATAAATAATGAGTGATTTTTTTTTTCAGGGCTACTTTGCACAAATTTTGATCATGCCTTGTTCTGAGAGGTTAAAACCCTGTGTTTGTGGTTTTACTTCTGTAAATTCTCCAGAAGCAGACATCTTTAAGTACCCCATAGTACTTAAAAATCACCATTACTACCATATATCCAACTGTGCTCCCAGATTATTGCCTTCTATAGGCAATTAATTTCAAGTAATCTCAGCTGGTAATTTAAGAAATCATGATTGCAATGCATGCCATAGATGACCAGTACCCTGTTTTCCTGCAGGATTTATAGCATCTCTGCATTTACAGTCATAGCTCAGTAACTCAGTCTAAGAATTCAGTCTTGGTGAATCTGTTTTGTTGGCCTACTGTTGGTAACAAGTATTGGATAACTTAGGGTCTAGTCAGTAAAAGAGAAATAGTGCTTTGTTTTTCAAACAGAGGTGATTTAATATTGAAAACTGGTTATAATTTTTGAAGAGCTAGGAGAACAAAAAAGGGAAAGTGATGTAATCCAGAGATTAATGCAGAATGGAACAATATCCCTACGTCTGGGAAACAGAGGAGAAGAGGTGATGTGTTACAAGAGGTCAGGAACACCTCTCTGCCATGTGACTTGGTGTGCAAAATAGGCTTGGCACCCAAGGGGGGGACTGCCAGGTCAGTGCTGGAACCATGGAGCAAGTGGTGCTGAAAAGCCAGTAGAAGAGTCACCAAGGGCATTCTGGGCAGCCAGTCTTTAGGACTGTTGAGAGGGTGTAACACACTAGAACCAGGACTGAGGAAGAGATTCTGTACAGTGGGTGCCAGAAGTACAGAAAGGTGCTCTTGAAAGGAAGGCTTGAGAGAGAAAGAGTCATCTCCTCTCCATTTGATCTTCTAATATTCACCAGTACCTCACAGTGGTAGAATGTAACCAGAAACCAGTCAGCAAAAGAAGGTTGTCATGTGGCAACACAGTGGAACATAGAAGGGTGGTAAATGAGGTAAAGATCTCTCATACAGATGACTTTGTCGCTCTTTGTCTTAGTTTTTCCGGTGGCAGGGGACTTCTGTTCTCCCAGAATTTGTAGTATAGGGCATCTATTTCTGTGTATACTAGTTTTGATTCTTACTTCAAAGGACCACTCTGATTTGTCTCTTTTTTCCATTTTCACTATTGTTTTCTTACTCCAAGACCCTTCCACCTAGTACTTGCCTTGTTTTCACCTTCCAAATACAAATATACTACAAATTCTTACTATTTTTTTTTTGACATGTACCGGACTCTATGCTTAAGAATTATTGGTACATTAGTCAGGATGGGTAGCTATGAATTTATCTTTTATTATTTTTTTTATTGTCAAATGGAAATAAACTTGAAGGCATTTGGGAAAATAAAGACTCTAAAACAAAGAGCTGTGTCATTGTCAAATCTAAAAACATAAAGTTCAGAAGGTAGATTTATTACATCAGTGAAACTTATTAGATTAGTGATTAGTTATCAACATGATGCCCTGATTGGAATCCTTTATTGACCTTCCACTCCCCCAGCCCCGTGATATATCCCCAGAAATTGTTCACAACAAACATTCTTCCTTTAGATGTGACATACTCTCAAATCTCCATAGATTAAACTCTTCCACCTTCCCCTTTTCTTCCTTTCCTTCTTAGCAGAGTAAATACTCTTCACTGAGCTAGGCGCTGCTTAGTTGTTCTCACCTTTGTGAAGCCTTTCCATATCATGTGGCACATTTCCTGAATATGTGGTTCACACTAATTGTATATGACTTATCATATAATGTTTTTAACATTTTAATACAAAAGTGGCATACTAAAGAAGATGGATTTTCCATAGTATGATTTACCAAGGGAGCCCAACCAAACACGAATTTCAACATTGTATTCAATGTTCGATGCGTTCTATCTCCTCCATTAAATTATGAACTCCAGCTTGAAAGAAAGAAATAAATGTCATTTGTATTTCTATTTCTAGCATCTAGTTCAATGCTGGGTACATAGTGGGCTTCAATAAATGCCTAATGTAATTTAATTATATATTAGTGGAAGAATGCCAAAGTCACATAATACAGTGCTTCTGGTTGGTGTGCATATTTCTGATTTTCCTACCTGTTCTGGTCTGACAAGCACCAATTTTCTAACCTTTAAAAACATCTGACATACATTATTTTTAAAAGTTAATATTCCTTCCTGAGATTATTTCACCATTTCTTGCAGACCTTTGAAACCCTAAAGAAGTATATATTTTCCCAAATTTTATGAACATGTATTATTTTTACCTGATTAGTGTCTGCTAGATTTGACCCAATTTTAATCTTATACTCATCAATCATTTATGCGGAAAATATTGCAAAGCCTCCTTTAGAAAACTGGCCTTTTGAGAAATGGGACTTACTCAGTCTCTATTTTATCATATTCTTGGTAGAATTACAGTATCATTTTAGATGGTGGTTATTATACTTTATGTTAAATTCTTTGAGGAAAGGTTGTGAGAGGACTCTAAGCTTTGGAGGCACAGTCAGGAGCTGCACCAGATTTTCAAATAGCAGCTACAATCATGGGACCAAAGGCAATTCTTGCCCAAAAGGTGTGGAATCACTAAGCTGAGCATTTTTCTGTAAACCCGGCTTGCTCATGTGGATCTCCATTGTCATCTGTGGTCTCATCTTAGGGTGTGGACAACTAGATAAACACCACGTTGGCTAAGATATTTTGTTGTCCTTGATTTCTGAGTATTTCTGTTCTTAAGATCAAAAGCCCACAAAGGAAAAAAGTACTAATAAGAGAGAATCACACTCTGGACTTAAACATAAGATGGAGGGTAGAGCATTAGGATAGTCCATCTTCAGAAGCTAGTGTGTTATTGTAGTGAACAAATGGACTTTCTGTCTGGGCAAAGGCCTGTTTGCCCTTGTAGCTGACTCTACCCTGCACACTAATGGATATGATGCTAATAGAGACCAGTTTTCTCTTTCTTAAATTCATTTCTGTTCTCTGTATCTTGACACCATATCAGTTTGAGGCAAGCTGTGGCAGGCACATTTACTAAAAGGATACCCATGTTGGGAAGCAGCAGCCAAAGGCTCAGAGCCAAGATTAGCCATTAGCAATAGGGGAAAACATTCTTGTTGTAGTCTTGTTTGCTGGAAGGCTACCCACTGGCATTTGAAATAGTTCTCTCCTGTCAATCAAACAAATTGTTTTGCAGATCTACTAGGTGTTTAGAGGACACAGAGATAGAGTTTTCAGATCTTTAGGTGCTTTTTCAGGAGGTGATCTGCATTCTGTAGCAATATCTGAAGTTCTGGGGCTTTTTAAGGATGGTTTCTCCTTCAACAGTGTTGATGTACCCCTTGCTGACTAGAGATTATGGAAAATAATGGTTTTCAGACGTATCATTAAAACTGCCACCCTTTTGGAGAATATTAATGAAAATCTGGATATAGAAATATCTTTACCTTGATCTCCCAGGATATCAAAGTAGCCTGTGTTATCAGAATGAAAGATAGTATTAAGAAAAGCTATGACAACTTTCATCTTTGGTCTTTAAATCACCTTTGCCCTGATGCCACACTACCCATTTTCTCTTACCTGCTTTTTTCTTACTTGCCTTCACTGGCAAAAGAGATGTCAGTATACAGCAGAGGCTTAAAGTTGTGCTTCTGAAAATGAATAGATGTACCTTAATGTCTTAGTAGTTTAATTATATTAAAAAAAAAAAACTGGTAAGGCCTGCAGTGAATAGCTACCTTTATAATGCAAATACTCCTCCATCTTTACTGTGGTTTCAACTGGTGGTGTTCAACTTTTATCTCTTTATTTCTTTACACTTCCACACAGGAGCTCCCCTTTATGTTTTATTTATTCCTGCTTCTGATTAAGATTTCATCTGAAGAAAGTGTTGCGCTACTAAAAAATTATTTTTTAAAAAAACACTGAACTATACACATTATATGAGACAGAATGAGGTAAAATATCATTCTCCAAAAATCTTTGAATTAAGGATTCCCATTTGAATTGTTTATCCCAGTAGGAATTATCCTGTGAAAGGCAGAGTCCTTTGAAGAGTTCATCACTCATGTGACGTTCCTTATGAAAGTTCTTCAATTCTGCCAGACACATGTCCTCTCTTTAACATTTACCAAACCCTCCTGGGACATAAAGACATGAATAGTGTCTATCTATACACCACAGGTATAATTTTATAGTGTTGATGGGTTGTTTCTCCCCCATCCCCTCCCGATTATAGGAGTAACTCATGATAATTGCAGAAAATTTGAGAATGTGGCTTCGTGATTTTGTACTATGTCAACATACCTAATGTGGAAATATATTTCTCAGAATTCTTTTCTCTGTATGTTTCAAGTTTAGCATTGACCACTAGACAAATTTGTCAGGATTTTGAATTTGGTTGTAAAATAGTTGTCATTATACTTAAAGTATGGTTGGCACATTGTAACCCATGGGCCAGATTCAGCATGCTGCCTGTTTTTTTAAATAAAATTGTATTGGAACACAGCCATATTTGTCTATATATTGTCTTCTGCTATTTTCATGCTACAGTGATGGAGCTGAGTGACCACAACACAAATTATATGACCTGTAAAGTCTAAAGATTTTACTTTATGGCCTATAAATTCTGTATCTATTAATACATACTTTATAAATAAAAAAATTTGCCAACCCCAGCTTTCCAGGTTGGTGCAAGTCTCCACGGGCTATTGCACCTCCTCATTGATATGGACCAGTTAGATCTCTTCCCTCAGCTTCTCTAAGTACTGAGCCAGGCACATGTGCAGCTCTATCTGCCTGCCCATCTGCATCACTAGGCTTAGCTATGATGAGAGATAGACATGGTTTGAGTTTGTCTTTGTGAGTTCCAATTGCCCTCATATGTTCTAGGGTATCCTAGGTTTTTCATGCTATGTGTCCAGTTTTCTTTCTGGCTGGCATCCTTGTTGAACTACCGTCACTTCGGGCCCACCATTAGATGTCAAGGAAGCAAGCTTCCTCAACCTTCCTTTTTTTCAACAGTAGTATAATGGCAAAAATAATAATCTCTAAGTAGTTTGGAAAACACTATTATTTTTATAAGAAATACATTACTTAATATATAATGGGTTTATTATGGTTATTGTAAGTAAGTTAATAAACATATTTTAAAAGAAAGTTAAATAAAATAAAAAATTCTGTTACTTGGTCACACTAGGCACATTTCAGGTGCTCTATAGCCAGAAGTGCCCAATGGCTGCCATATTGTATGGTGCAAGTATAGCATACAGTAGGCATTCAAAAATGTTTTGCATTGATATTAAGAAGACTATTTATGCTATTGATTACATTTCTTGTGATACACTATCTCACAATGATGTCCACTGACTCAAACTGTTCCTCTTATCTTAAAATAATCTCCTTTCCCACCATTGTCTCACATTCAACCTGAAAACTAATTATTTTTCATGTATCATCTATCAATGAAATATTTTGGCTCTTTCTTCTTAAAAGAATCAATTATTTCATCTTTTTTGTTTCACTGTACATATATGAATTTCCATTCTAGGATTATACTTCATACTTTATTGCATTTCTTTAGCTGAGTAAAGGCCCCTAGATGTCAGGAACTGGGTCTTATTTGTCTTTGTATTTTCCATATCTGGCACAATTCTGGCATATGGAAGTCACTCAGCAAATAATGGTTAAAGGGAAAAAGTGGAAGGACCTTTCTCTTTATTTTTCATGTTCTCATGACGTCTATTACTTTTATGTTTTGTATTTTGAGTCTCAACTAATTTCTCTTCTTTTGCATGCAAACATGCTAAAGTCTTCTCTGTTTAAAAAAAAAATCACATTTAGGAAGTTTTCTTGAGGTCGTATTTAAAGGTTACACGACTGGATATATCAATATTATATTTGACAGTGGTCATAAATATAGCTCTTTGTTTATAATTCCAAAACCTTATATGTTCTAAAAATCTAAAGTTTTCCTTATAACTCATTCGGTAATAAATGGTAATAAATCCTGATTTCATATGCATAGACATGAGACTATGTATAGTCTATTGATCTTATTTAATGTGAATATTCAAATGGCATTTCAGTATTTGTGCTCTAATACTTTATTAAAATCAGAAAACTTCTGAATTCTGAAATACGTGTAGCCTCAAAGGTTTGGGGTTATCTGTGAACTTACACATTGCTCTGGCTATTTATATACATTATATATAAATTATATGTATGTAAGTATATATAATTATATATTCATATAATATGTAGATTATATATGGCTATTTATATCCAGTACATATAAATTATATATTTATATATATTTAATTATATGTATAATATGTAGATTTTTAACAGTAACATAAAAACAGTTTATCAAAAACAGTTTACTTGGTTTATACATAAAAATAATTCTGTGGCTATATTGAAGTGGGGCTTTTTTAATGTTTTATTTATTTCTGTGTGTGAGAGAGAGAGAGACAGACAGACAGCGTGAACAGGGGAGGGGCAGAGAGAGAGGGAGATAGAGAACGTGAAGCAGCCTCCGGGCTCTGAGCTAGCTGTCAGCACAGAGCCCGACGTGGGGCTCGAACCCACAGAACCACGAGATCATGACCTGAGCCGAAGCTGGACGCTTAACCGACTGACCCACCCAGGTGCCCCTCAAGTTTTAAAACTAGAAGAAAATTTCCGTTTGATACCTAATAAAGTAAACTTTTCTTGGTATTTTAAGGGCATAAAAATGAGGATATGTCTTATTTTTTATTCAGTTAATGACCAGATGGCTATCGGCTTTTGTTTCATTATTTTGAAAAAAGAAAACACACTTTTACAGAGCCATAGGGAGATACATAGCCAGAAATTACAGAATAGTTCTGGAATTTTCTGTCCTTGTACTGTCTCTATTCAAAGTCACAGGATACTCTTTTTGATAGACATAATTCTACAGGCAGAATAAAATCATCTTGAAATGATATGGCAGATACTTGACAATTCAGTCACACACAGAGGTTCACACTCCAAAAGCAATCATGGAAACTTAAAGCATGATTCATGCTCAAAGATTGTGAATCTTACCCTGAATCTGTGACTGCATTTCCCGTAAATAACTCTGCAGTTCTCCAGTAACCTTGGTTCCATTGTCTACAGCAAAGTTTAGCAGGGGAAGTGAAAGGAGTCTCCAGGGGGCATTGGCCCAATCCGCATGAACAATTTGTGAATGCACTCACTTACTGGAACACATCAGCAGTGTTCTTACATTTTCCCTTGCAGCTTCAAGTTCATCTTGTTGAATGACTCTATCATGTCAGTGAAAAATACAATCTTGTGAACCACTGGTGAGCCAACAAGTTGGAGATCTAAGAAGTATCTATGTTCAAAAAGTGCCTGATTTGGGGAACCAGTTCCATGAATCTCTGTTTCAGGGCCTGTATCAGTTACTAAGCTATTGCCTTGCACCATCAAACCCACCTGGCCATATGCAGCTTTGGGAGGCTGGGGTTGGCACTTTATGAACTGCATTTTTTTTTTACCATTAAAAAAATGTTTATCTATTTATGAGAGAGAGAGAGTGGGAGAGAGAGAGTAGGAGAGAGAGAGAGTATGTTCATATGAGTGTGGGTGGGCCAGAGAGAGAGCAGGGCAGAGGATCCAAAGTGGGCTCAGAGCTGATAGCAGAGAACCTGATGCAGGGCTCAAACTCAAGAACTCTGAGACCATGACCTGAGCTGAAGTCAGAGGATCAACTGACAGAACCACCCAGGTTCCCCCTTGTTTTACCATTTGACTCCCTGCTGCATGTGGGCTTATAGGAGGCACTAGAGAGAGACCAGGAGCCTGGAGGACACAGAAGGGACAGGTTCCTTCCTGTTTATTTTCTACTCCTGATTTTATTTCTTGTGCGTGTCATTGCTATTCTAGCAGTGCTTCCTCACTCCAGAAGCAATACTGTTTTCCTAGTAGCAGCAGGTATTTCAGTCTGCTGCTTCTCTGACACTCCCCCAAACAAACCTCATTGAGCCCTCTCAGAGATCCAGAAACATCTGGTAAGTGTGTCCTTTTTAAAGTATGGGTGTCAGCTGCAGAAAGTCTCTTCTTCAAGTAATGGAGATGCCGATACTGTGTGACCAGAGACCAGCTCCCCAGAGACTCTGCATCGCCATTCTCTGGTGCCTCATTCTCCAAGCTTCTTTTTCATTTTTTTCATTTTTATTTCTTTTTAAGTTTATTTATAAGAGAAAGGGGGAAGAGGCGCAACTGTGGGGGGCAGAGAGAGAGGGAGAGAAGAATCCCAAGCAGTCTCTAGGCTGTCAGCATGGGCCCTGACGCAGGGCTTGATCCCACGATCATGAGATCATGACCTGAGTCACAATCAAGAGTCAGAACCCCCAGTCACCCCAAGTTCCTAACCTTTAATATAAATTTTAACCCTATTTCTTTCTCCCCCAGCCTACAGATAGTAGCTGCTTCCTGCTCTTAGTATCTCCTTGATGCCTTAGCATTCCCTTTTGTGACTTTAGCGTTTTCCAATACCTGAGCTAACAATTCTTTAAATCTCACAGTTCAAATAACGGGTATGACTTTTGTTTTCTGAGTGGATCTTGGCTGATAAAGTGACATAGACAAAGACTGTAGTCAATCCAACTTCTCCTACATATTCTTTTTACTTGTTAACGCCTCAAGCTCAAGGCACCTCCTTGATGACTTTTGCATCACTGCAAGTAGTGAGCCCCTTATGCTGGCCCAGAATACTAATTCTTGTGGTGACATTCTTGTTGTAATGTTTATTATCTCTTAAGTCATCTCAACCCTCTTTATCAATTGTAGATGCTTGCTGTAGCAAGTAAACTCATTTTTCTCATATAGACGAAATTCAAATTTGTTACTGAAAAAACCATTACTCATTTAGCTGATGTATGTTGATATCATTAAGAAAACTGTTTCCCTAAAATCCCAGGTGATCCCAACTTGGCCATGAGGTCACCTGCTGAATACTCCTTAAATAGAAAAATGTCCCAAACTAAAGTTTGTATTGTAATGTGTTTGTTGTTGTTGTTGTTGTTTTGTTTTGTTTTACTGTGTTAAAATCAGATTTCATGTTGGTCTTTGTCTAAAATAGGCAACGAGGGGCTTGCTGAAGCATTTCCAGTTTTCCTGAGGCCTAAGCTCAAATTAATACCAATATCTGTTTCTATATATCACTGTCACACTTTTTAAATCAATTCATACCATTCCTAAGTGAAGACTTAGGTGTGCAGAGAATAGCAGAAAGAGTACAGAAAACAACTCCAAAGTCTTTGGTTTAGTGGAAGTCAGGTTTTGCAAGCCTTATCGTTCAGTTTTTTAAAATGCAAGGAATTTCTAAATGCCCTGAAATGAGAAGTAAATCAAAACAAATGTCTTGGATAATTCTTACTGGTATCACACTGTATATGTAAACACTGCTTTCCAGTTGGTAAGCACAAGTGAGACAGATCCTGCCCAGACCGTTTACTAGCTTACAGGGATGCTACATAGGAGGAAAGCAGAGAAGAGGCTGTTTCGCTTTTGTTTGAGATTCACAACAGCTGTTGTATTCTTCTTGACTGGTTCCAAATTTAATAAGGCCCAATAAATCTCTAAGAAAATAGCCCTGAGACACTGCTATTGTTTTTATTTTGTTGTTGAGCTCACAGTACAAGTCTCTCTCTTTGTAGCACTCTTTCTGGCTAATTCCAGAGTGGCTCATGCCAAATATAAACCCCAAAACACTAGCCCAGAAAAGCACAGAGGAAAATCACATCTCTGGCAATGCATAGCCACTAACAGAACGCTTCCCTTAAAATCTAATTCAGACTAGTAGCTTGTGCAAATCAGGTGTCTGAGATGACTAGTCTGGCTACCCTCTGAGCCTTAAACGCCCTTTTCAAACCTTTGCTTCAAATTCATGGCTATTGTTCTCTTATAAATAATTTGGAAGAAACTATCTTCATCTGCTCATGTAATTTCTCTGGTCTGTAAAATGCACCTCAGCCTGCTTCACTGGGATCACTGTGATAGAGATTACACGCCCAGTGTAAGCAGCCAAAAGGAACATACTACTGATGCGAGTAATATATTTTCAATTTTTAATGAAGTGTTACTTGTCCACAACATTATCTGTTTTAGGTTCCAGGCTGTGTGCCAGTGATAAACTGCCTAGCTCAACATCTTATCTATTTTTAAGTGACCAGTCTTCAGAGGTAAATTCCCTGTTTTCCTCAGTGCATTGATCCAGTGTTGGCTGCCATTAAATGCCTCACAAGTGTATAAGATGTGAGTTTTTGTATGTGTGAGGGTGGGGGACTTACATAAATTTCTGTTTCCTCTTTTGTGTGAAAATTTGAGTAATACGCACAACCGATTATGCACAGCTGAGGCAAATCTTCCAATGAACTAGAGGCTCATGGGATTTATGCCTCAGGTGGGAAGCAATTAAACATGTTATAAATGTGAGTAAGCCCGGCTGCAAGGTAAGCAGGTAAAAGAAGAGAGAACTGTTTTCTATGCTGTAGGTTATTTGTCAATACATACAAGTAATATTGCTTCTAGATGGCTTGGGATAAGTAATCCAGAAAGCTAGGCCAAATGAAAACCACACCCTCTGCAAAGATGGTAAAGAATGAAGACTGGTGTCAAGTGGCTTTTGGATGGAACAACGAGGCTGAATGAAGTGGAGGAAGACTCTGAGCCACTCAGTCTGTTGTTTAGGATCAGAGACTAATACAGAATTTTCTCAGAGACCTGCAAAGGTATTGAGCAGGTGTGGACATTAGCAGATACCTTTCCCTCAGAGGCATATAAGGGTTGCTGCATCCAGTTTTGAAATGACTTGCTAAAAGGTGAGTGTGTTACTCCTTGAGCATATATCTGAGGTTTACTGGAGAGCCCAGTGAAATTTATAAAACTCCTGGACTATTAGCCATGAGTTTGACTGATTAAATGATACTGTGAGAACTTTGTGCATTTATTCCTTTGGCAAATCAGAAGTCCTGTTAGAAAGCTAAAAGTCAGGAGGAAACAGGCTGTACTTTAATTTTTCTTTTTAAGATTTTTATGCTCTGAGTTTGGGAAATGAACAAGACTGTTTGGAAGAGCGGCAAGGCCTGAAAAGTGATATTCTGGACTCTCACTTCGAGTACCCAAAAAATGGAATTAGAAAAAGACTTTTTTTGCTTTGTTCAAAATAATTTTAAGCTGGAACTTGAAAGGAAGGCATTAATGAAGAAATATAAGGAGGTAAATTTGTAAAACTTACTGTGTGGTTGATGTTGGTTATATCATGCAATAACAATAAAAGGACTGAGCAGTGTTTAACAGAAGAATAAAAGAGCTATACTAGTAGCTTCAGACCAGTGTAATGTCAGTATACAATATAAGTTATAAAGTGTGCTTTTAGTTTAATATGCTAAATATTCTCATAAGGTAGGTGTCACCAATTCTGGATGTTGGAATGGATGACCCATAAATATTTAAATAAAACATTTTGCTTAAAATGTAGATTAAATAAACAGGAAAAGAGAATACATAAAAATACAACATTTCCTAGAACAAACTAGAAGATAGAGACCTGATAGAGATATCTGACTATTATAAGTCATGTAAAGACGCCAACAGTCAGACATTAGTTGAAGCTACCTTCTGTTTCCAACAAAATATCTGAAAAATTGCCTTAGTTGATAATGTTTTCTTTAGAGTGCGGAGAAAACCACCATAAGAACTGATATCCTAGATTGGTCAGTGGAGGGAGAGGACTTCTCTTTGGGAAATCTCCCTACCCCCACCTGACCCAGGTGATTCAGATACTTCTTCAAATCTGAAGACCACTGCCTTAGATTTGCTTCTCATCTATGCAAAGCAGTAGTTTGTTAAGACTGTTGATAGTTGTTAAAGAATATGGAGTTACAGAATTGAAGCTAGCATTAGGTTAGATACTAGAAAAATAGATTTTGGAAAAAAAAAGAAGTAAAAAAAAAAAAAAAAGAAAAATAGATTTTGACCACTTTAGAAGAAGGGTGGATACTCAACAGTTGTTGAGCAATTGCTCTGGTCCTGGCATTGACCTAGATACTTACATAATTAAACAAAAATTATTTACTACTAAGTCACAAGTATTACACTGCAACATATTATTATCAAATTACAAAGCAGGGGAGGGGGGATGAAAATTCAGAGATTAAATCACTTGCAGCCAGCCAAAGCCAAGCTATAATCTGAGCTCATCAATTTAGCTCCACAGCCCAGGCTTTATGGGTGTGACCTGTGACCTGAAAACCTTGCAAGTCTAACTACCTCTTAAAATGCCCCTACACGATGTACCTAAATAAATCCTTATAACAGTGCAGGAAGTCTCTGATGAGTTCAGATCCAAAAAGCACACCAGCAAAAGATGCAAGGTGTGCATTCCAAAGGTGGAATAATCCAAAGATTTCCAAAAATAAAGAGGACTTTATTGTCCATGTTTTAAACATGAGACCAAGAATGAGAGAGCAATTCACTGTGATGATATTGAATCACAAGAAGGCAAAAACGCTCTCCTCACCTACCTTCTGTATTCTTCACCATATTTCCCAGTATAACAATAGTAATCTAGTAGGCAGATATCCAAGAACTGTAAAAAGTGGCATTCCTTTACCTCTTCCCACTGCTCAATCTTTAATAGCATTTGTAATCTCCTCTGTCATCTGAGGTTTTTCCAGTCTTCATTTACCTTTTTTCCATTTCTATTGTGCTCAGTCAGATGCAGTCTCAAATTAACTACCTAAGGAAAGTCACTGTGAACCCACAAAGAGATCCACAATTGGCTTAATTAGAACCAAAAAGAAAGCACTATTAAAATTAGTTTCATCCTGTGCCTCTGTGCATATATAAGCCTTTTATATATGGAAAATGCTTGCATTTAGTCATTTTACATACTCTGGATGTAAGTTACGAGTTTTATTCTCCGCATGTGGTCAGTTGAAATTTTCCGTGTATTATTTCTACTAATTACTTTGGCTGTTCCTTATTTCTGTCATTCTTAGCATCCAGTAACCACAGAGGTTGTTGACAGGTACAAGCTAAAAGTTCTAGTTAGCAGCATGAGAGGAATAGCTGAGATCTGTATTGTTATTTTGGACAGAGTGTCTATTGTTGGTATAGCTGCTCTATTTTTTTCCTGTTTAAATCATTTCCCATTTCAAATGTCTGGAATTAGAAAATGATGGAGGAGCTGTAAGATTTCCCCTCAGCTTGAGCCTAGACCTGTTCTTCAACCATGAGATGAAGTTGCCGTAACTCCATCTATTTCCCAAGCAAACCATGAGACTTGTGTGTCTTTGCCTGGATAACTCTGTAGGCTCCCAAGAGTCTTGTTTCCCCTCATCCATTAAAGAGCTGAGTCCCTCATCTGGCAATCTGTACCTTTGCCAAAGGAGGTTTTCTTTCCTTGGCATCTGTTTGTTGGCAGTAGTGTTCTGGACCAAGCCTGTGCTGACTGGTGAGAGCTGATTGTTAAATTTTCAGGAATTTTGAGAGCTGTTGATGTGATACAGGAGCTTGAAATGGGCCATGGTTAGAGTATTTACACCACAGAAAGCAGCAAGTGCTACACATCCAACAAAAATGAGGAATTGGCAAATGCTACAAATCAGGGCTCCTTCTACCCCAAGGGCCAGTTGGTGAACATTTACCAGCGCCCCACTGGTGGTAGGTAATAGTTCCCTACTATTGTACTCAGGGCTAATTGGAAAGATCATGTGACAACCCAAAGAACAAATTTTCTTGTTCCTTACTTCTGAAAATAGCAAGTAGCTGCAATAATGCAGCTGAAAATCTCAGGAAAAAATTCTTTCCCCAGCTACCAATCTCTCTCCGTTCTCAACCCTCCTTTCCAATCTCTTCCCTTTCAAGTTTGCACTGGGTCAAAAATGCTCCAAGGTTGTTTCTTTGTGTAGTATCTTCCTAAATGGCCATTGTGCTCTTTATGCAGTTTCTATCCTGTGCTGGATGTGGAGCTTTGTATATAATATGACCTTTATGTTAGGGCAGTAGAGAAGTTTTTAGACTAACAGCCAGAATTCAAATCTAGATAGACATCCGAACTCCGATTAGGTCGGCTCTTGTTTAAATTCTCAATTCTGCTGAGTCATTATTAAGAAGGCAAATACAGTAAGGAATGTCTCCGTCTCAGAAAACCAATCTGAGCACTGGACACCCCATGCCAGTTGGGAAGGAGGGGCCTGGGGAACCAACACTTGATCCTGGCATTTCCTTCCCTACAGATGATCCACTAGAGCACATGTCCTCATTTTTTTCCTAGTTCCTTGGCATACTACTCTCTATGAGAATGCACTGGCTTATTTTGCTCATGGGTGTCAACGTCCCACTTTGTACTTCTCTCTATAGGATCTAGTTGCCAAGAAATAAGTCCTCTTGCTTTCTTCTCAATGCTCTATGTTTTATGTGTTGAGAACTCCAATCCAGTTGTCAGACTGATAGGAAAATCTCTCATTTTAGAGTCCTTATTAGGAAGCCCTTGGTTCTATATCATGTTCTTCAATTTAGTCTGAATAATAAAGATGACATTCTGGCCTCTATTTTTTAGACTGCTTTGTCACCATTAATGTTTCAGAACTAAGGAAAAGAGGAGTGTGACTTGCTGGGTCCCTTCAACCACCAAAACTAATGTGATCTTGGAAAAGCCACTTAAGTTTTGTTTGTGCATTAGTTAAAAAAAAAAAAAAAAAAAAGTTACCAATGTGGTAGGGTTCCTTGATTTGCCGAATATTGAGTATCTGTTGTATTTACTAAATGACCAGTGTATGTCAAGTATGGCACAATGTAATGGGAACATTATGTCCCAGGCACTATAAGGGGACCTAGAGAAATAAAAGAAGTTTCTACTTGCATAGAGGTCATAATCTAGGAAAGAGCTATAATATAATACTCTAAGTGCCATAAGACCACAGAGAGTACCTAACCCCAATTGGAATTCAAGGAGAGAAGAGACAGATACTTTGTCTTAAATAAACTTCTCTCAAATCTTTTGTCAAATTCATTTTTCTTTCAGTTCCTATTCACAGTTTCGGGGAAATATGTTAATGAAATAGAAATGGGGGGAAAATAATGTGGATAACCTGTGTGCTATTACTGATTCTTGAAAAATCAAGAATTGACCATACTAATATTTGCCAAACTGTTTGGAAGGGCTGCAATTTAGCAAAGTACCCCCGTCTGAGTGGCTGAAATAACAAATTGCTTTCTCACAGTTTTGTAGGCCAGAAGTTCAAGATCAAGGTATTGGCAAGTTGGTTTATTCTGAAGTCTCTCTCCTTGGCTTGTAGATGGTCATCTTCTCCCTGTGTTTTCACAGTCTTCCCTCTCTGATTGTTTGTTAATCTCTTATCTTCTCATAAGGATTAAGGTATATAATCCAATATACTCATAAGGTATATTGGATTAGAGCCTTCCCTAATGACCTAATTTACTCGATTAATTCTTCGACCCTATCTCCAAATGCAGTCACATTCTGAACTATTGGGGGTAAGGACTTGAACCTAAGAAAATCAGGAGGCGACAATTCAGTCTGTAACAGCCACCTGGCATGAAAGCTTTTCTAGCATCATCTTGAGAATCCCATATTCTTGAACACCCTTTTCAGATGTCAATAATTTACCAAATTGTCCTTAGGAACAATTAAGAAGTACATCCTTTTCCTCGCCTAAAATTTGGTCTTTTCTATATGACCTGCTGGTAATACTAGCCTCTTTCAGATGTGGAACTCTGTAAATATGAAATGGTTAAAACCTGGTGACTTATTAAAAATTCTCCTCTATTCATTTTTGGAAGAACTATGCCTTAAGAGACCTTGGAATAACACACATTGCTTTATCTCTTGTTTACTTTTTCTCTCTTTTTTTCTTATTCCTGTAATACTTAGAATTGCCTTGGGGGCAAAATGAGGGAACAGGAGATCAATCAAGAAGAGCTGAATTCATGCAGCTGTTCTCATCCAGCTGAGTTCTCTGTTTATGTATTTCTCAGGAAATTATAGAAGATGTTAAAAGAGTGTTGCAAAAATGGAAAGTTCTTAGCAGATAATTTGCTTTGGGTAAGAAACCTTGTTGGAAAGATACTTGAATCTGAAATTGTCTTAACTTGAGCATAGGGCTTAATGCATGCTAGAATTCCATTGATTAGAAACCTGTAGGCTTTGCCATATCTGTGCTATGCCTACAGATGGGGTTGGAATTTTACCATCCGCCTGTGCGATATGTATTGAGTCTGGAACAAAAATCTATCCTCTCCGGCCTCCCACCCCCACCCCCACCCCATGCCTTGTGTTTCCTTGTTACCTTGACTCTTGTATCCTATTCCATTTTTCTGTATTTATGCTCAAATATATTTTATCTTTGTTATCCTTTCTCTCTGAATTTTATTTTCCTATTTTGTATCTCCATAGATTTCCTTTTGAAGCTCTGGAGAGTTTTAAGGAAAATGGTTGTGGCAGAAACCCTAAGGAAATCGGTTTCCAAATTAAATACAGTCAATTTTGTTGGCAAATGTAACCAAAGCAGCAATTTATGTGGAGACCCATATGGCACTAGTTCATACTTGATGGGGGTGAGACACAATTTTAAAAGAAGTTTACACTTAGTACCACATTAATTGATTCTTTTTTAATTTATTTCTGAGAGACAGAGACAGCGTGAGTAGGGGAGGGCCGGAGAGAGAGGGAGACACAGAATCCGAAGACAGGCTTCAGGCTCTGAGCTAGCTGTCAGCACAGAGCCTGACACGGGGCTCGAACCCATGAAGCGTGAGATCATGACCTGAGCTGAAGTTGGACGCTTAACTGACTGAGCCACCCAGGTGCCCCTGTTTTTTTTTTTTTTTTTTTTTTTTAATGCACTTACGGGTATGCCTGGGTGGCTCAGTCATTTAAGCATCCAACCCTTGGTTTGAGCTTGGGTCATGATCTCATGGTTTGTGGGATCAAGCCCCTTATCTGGCTCTGTGCTGACAACACAGAGCCTGCTTGGGAATTCTCTTTCTCCCTCTCTCTCTTTCTGCCCTCCCCCTCAAAATAAATAAACTTTAAAAAAAATGGACTTACTGAATTTTAATGGTTTTATTCTACTCATGTAACATAACTAATTTTGAAACTATTGATTTAGTAAAAGTAGTTGATAGACAAACTTATTTTTCTATTTCCCATGTCAGGTTATTTTCTTTTCACCATAATTTCTGAAGTGTAGTGTCAATGGTAAACCAGTAAAGAACATAAGAAATCAGAATGAACTCTATTCTTATCAACCTCTTTGCTAGAAAAACCTCTTTTTACATGATACTAAAATCATAATACTAAAATGAAAATAACAGTAATATTTATATTCACATCTAATATTTATTGTGAATTTCTTGTCTGCCCAGGTAACATGCATTACCTCATTTAAACTTGAAACTGGAAATGTACTATCATTACATTAATTTTACCAAAAAACAAAACATTATAAGACCTGGGTCTTACTGGCAAATAATCTTTTTCTCTCAGCACTTTCCTACCATTTTTTACCATTCTAATCACCAATAGACATCTCTAACTTGGATTATTCATTTGCTAAGGAAATTTTGATGGAATATAAAAACAAATTACTGCCTCAAAAACTCTACTTCTATGAAACTTTTTTCCAATAAATATTTAAGGACAGATATTTTATACCACTTTATAAAAATGTAAATTGACTTAGAAAAAAATGATTTCTCAAATGCAGGTAATAAGGGAAATGGGAATTCGGTATTCTGGAAGAAAAGAGAAATTCTTAGAATATTAAAATTTTAATAATGTTCTGTTCCTTGCCACAGATGTAGTACTGATGTTTGAATCTTGGAATAAGTCTGGGGAGTTCTATTTTGAATTGGTAGAGATTTATTTTTGGCTTCAGCTTTCTTGTCTTTTAGACTTCACTTGTGTTGATCAGATTCTGTTTTTATTTACCTTTTCTGGTTTTCTTATTCCTACTTTCCCTTTCATTTTCTTAGCTCTCTTCTCAGAAGATTGCCTCTCAGAATATAGGCATATTTCTAAAAAGATGGCTTGGAAATGGGCTCCCCAGATCTCTGGTCTCAAGAAATGAGAGAGCTTAATATAAATAAAACAAGGAACCTGTTCCAGAGCTGGTTGAAAATCCTCAAAAAGATCCTGGATTGTTGGCCTACTATTTCCTACTTTATTCATACCAATTAACACTTCATTTGCGTGAAAGTATCAGCAGTCTATGGGAGTGTGAGGTTAATTAGGATTTTGAGGCAATGGAGTGTTAATGTTCGCTGTATGGTTTGAATGGCCCAACTCCAGAAACTTTCCTTGAAATGCTTTAGGTCCTGAAATACAGTAGTCTCTCAGATGATCAAAATACATCATGGAGGAAACCTGGGCCAGCACATTGGTCCTATAAAGAAGTGTGTCAGGATGTTAAGATTGATTATTGGAGATTTTTCCAAGGGGAAAACAAATAAAAGAACTAATATGCAATTTCTGATGGATCATTTATTGTGTATTTCAGACTTAGAACAAATTTGACAAATGAAACAAAGAGCCTACTTATACTCTTGGTACTATGACCACAAAGAGATGCTTCTGATTGTAAAGTTTTCTCAAAGTAGCTCAGTTTCAGTACTAAAGGGAGTGGTGAATTAGCTTAGTTAAATCTTCTGACTTTGAACCCCTGGCTTTCATGGTTTGATAGGATTTCTTTACTATGGCAACTTCTGCCATCTGAAGAGAGGTCGACAAGGCAGGGGTGGCCTCTTTCTCAGGTTTCCTGGCAAATTTTCCCTCCTAATCCAAAATGGCCTCTTATATATAGGCAAGTGCTTATATTAGTGCCCCTTTCTTAGAGGCCTTAGGAAAGGCTACCAGAATTTGATGACTTAACAGGCAAGAGTTAATATAAAATATCTTTCTTTTTTTGAAAAGAAAAGAATGTAGTTGTTGATTACTAAGGACCGTCTCCATGAGAATCTTTGGACTTGGTGATCTAGGGTCAATTTCATTTCTCCCTGTCATGATTTACATTCCACTATTTGAAACAGAAATGTAATCTCTATGTGTCTGATTTAAACCTTGTGTAACTGAGGTATTTTTGCCTACAACATCAATCTTGGCCAGGCAGAAGTCTTCTCACAACAAATATATTTCTGTTGCTCTGTTGACTTCTTTCCCAGTCTCCTTTAGTGGTTTCTCCAGACCTAAAACATCACTGGCCCCCAAGGCTCTACTTTATTTTTCCCCTTGATAACCTGAAATTTCTACTTGTTTGTCCTCCATGTTCTATTCAGAAACTTGTATTTGTGACCTCTTCTGGAAAGATCAGGTTTTTTACTGCATCGTATTCCTCTTCTTCATGGACTCTTGTAGTGTATAAACTCCACCTGCACCAGCTAGATTTAAGTAATTAGTGAAAAATATTTTGTTAAAAATCTTTCAGTGGCTATAACCAAAGCTTCTCGAATTAAACCAAGTAGATACTATCTCAAAAATGGTAAAGTACATTTATATTTGTATCTGTGTATATACATAAAATGTAAATATCTATAATAAATATATGCTTACTCTTATTTCTCTTGAGCCTGAGCAAATTCCGAGATGGAACTATAAGTCTTTTTGGGAGTTAGTATTGAGATTGTTTCTCTACAGCAGTGAATTCTCTAAGAAGATGTAAGTCCATGTACGTGGCTATAGATAGAATTTATCAGTGAAAATATGTATCCAAGAAATTGGTTCTAAATCTTTCTTATGAGAGGGTATCATGATCCTCCTTTCCTCCCTCTGTCCCTGTTGCTGCTCAGAATCTCTTCTGACTTAACTATTCCCACATCTCTATCTTTAGATTTTTCTGTAACACAAAGAAAACTGTGCAGTTTTTCATTTGCTACATACTTACTGAACCTAAATAAGTAGTCTGGAATTTTTAATTATTTATTTAAAAGCTTCTGAAAAACCCTTCTTAATATTTTTCTATCTACTGGCAAACACAGATTATGAGACTGACAAATCAGTTTAGTTTGGGGGAATTCTCATCACTGGATTATCAAGAGTATTGGATAAAATGATTCAAGCACTGACGTATGACTAAATGTTTTCAGAAAAATATTGTGTGGTTTTTAAAATATTTGATAAAACATGTTGAAATGTAATACATTGGCACAATAGAGAATGGATTGGAATTTCTTTCTAATTGTTATTTGGGATTATTTTGGAATGATAGTTAATGGTGTAAAAGCCTTGTGATTCAAAATATGAATGACAGAATGAGTATAATTTGAGATGTATTAATCACTGAGAATCACTGCCTTATAAAAATGTTAGGAATAGAATGTTAAGTGGGGTTGGAGAGATAAGTTAGATTATGAGAAGGAAAGTGATGTGTATAAGCTAAGAAGTGCTATGATTTGAAAGAATTGCAATAGGCATCTTCTAAAATATTCTGCAAATCCATTCCTTAATGAAGCATAAAAACAGGAAATTTATGTTCTCATTTTAAATATTTTGAGTATCTCCAGCAAAATGGAGACTTCATTGGCTATTGATAGGACATTCTTTTCCTTAAATGAGGGGTTTATCCATTAATTAAACAAGTCATATTTGAATATTTTGTTGAGCATCATGTGAATGGAAGCTCTTCAAATGCTGAGGCTTCTAAAAAGTAAAACCCTAATGGTAGAGCTTGACAGAATTTGGAATATTGCACTTAAGTCTTCTTAACAAAAGGGGAAATAAGGAACTTGGGTGGCTCAGTTGTTTGACAGTATGATCTTGGCTCCGATCATGATCTCGTGGTTCGTGAGTTCAAGCCCCATGTCAGGCACTGTGCTATCAGCTTGGAATTCTCTCTCCACCTCTCTGACCATTTCCCATTTGTACTTTCTCCCAAAATAAATAAACATTAAAGAAAAAAAATGGGGGAGAATGAGGGCACCTGGGTGGCTCACTCAGTTAAACATCTGACTTCAGCTAGGTCACGATCTCATGGTTTGGGAGTTTGAGCACTGCTTCTCACACCTTCTGCTCCTCATGAAATTCTCTTTATGCCCCATACTTGCTTTCTGTCTGTCTGTCTGTCTCTCAAAAACAGACAAAGTAACAAATGGGGAAATAAAAGTAATGCCCAAGCAGGGTTCTGAAAGACCTTACAATCTACAAGGGTAAAAAAAACCAAGAAAATCCCCAAAATCAAAAATTAGGTGTTTTTATGAAAAATTTTATAAAAATGTGAAGCTAGTAAGTATACCACAGTGATGAACATAGGGACTTCTGAATTGAATCCTGCTACTTAAAAGAAGTGTAACCTTGGCAGTCTACTTATCTGCGTCAAGATTTCAGTTTAATCGTCTGTAAAGACCCTATCTTGCAGAGTTGTTTTGAGAATTAGATGTGATCATGTTTTTGAAATGTTGAAACACCTCCTGCATGTTGTCATTATTACTGAGCTAATGTTATCTTGGCATGCCATAGTATCATAGATACTTGTGTAGGGAGATAGATATTTCCATAGGAAATTGGAGTCTAGGAAAAACGGTGTCAAAGAACTCAAAAATCCCCTCTTACTCTTTCTTTTTTCTTTCTCCTTTCTGAGAGAGAGAGAGAGAGGAGACAGCATGAGCAGGAGAGAATCAGAGAGAGAGGGAGGTACAGAATCTGAGACAGGCTCCAGGCTCTGAGCTAGCTCTCAGCACAGAGCCCAACGTGGGGCTCGAACTCACGAACCGTGAGATCATGCTCTGAGACAAAGTCGGACGCTTAACCGACTGAGCCACCCAGGTACCCCTTTCTTTCTCCTTAAGTAAAATGACACCATAAAAATAACTTTAAAAAAAAACACACTTTTCTTTTGCCTTAAAACTCAACAGTATCCTCTGTATTGCCACCATAAACACAGACGCACTAAATGTTTACTACTTCAGAGGCACAAGCTCTTAGGATATGGTGACAATTTCTTTATAGATTACAATGGGATATACTCTTTGGTTTAGTCTTTCAGAACAATAGTGTGATGATTCAGACCTTGAATAATGTGCAGCTGGTTACTAGTAGATGTCTCTTCCCTTTCAGATAAGCTTAAATTTCTTCGACTTGACTGTTTTAAGAAAACATGGTTTGGAAATAAATGGTTATCAAATAATTTCCCAACAAGCTTTGTTTTCTGAGGACAAGTAAGGGCCACTGCCTTATAGAGATGGAAATAAGGTCACTGCTCAAACTCTGTCCCTGCTGCAGTGTCCCAAAGTACATCATGCTAATTTCTGATAGGTACATGGAAAGTCTTTCAGTATCATCCTTTCTCCTTTTATTTCATTTTTCTATCTGTATGACCTATCCCTTGCCACTTTTTGCTTGAGGTTTTGATTGCCTTGCCATGTTATTTTTCAATCGTTCTACATATTTATTGTTCCCTAAACCTTGATGTTGATTTTCTTTCATACTTGATTTAATTTATTTTGTGAGTTTGTGTTCAATCTATAGATTTTGAGATAAATCTCTCTCATTGGTTCTTTACATTATAGGCTGCATAAAATCTGATTTATAAAAGTTTGCTGTGTTTTTGATGTAAAAGCAAATATCACATTTGATTTGGCCTCAGTCACATGGGGTTATTAAGAAGGGGGAATGTTTCTGATACTTGTAAAATTAGCCCTTTTGATTTTGAGTTGGTGCAAAGAAGAGGGAAATTGACATTTGCCTGAGTTTGATATTTGAGCTCACTCTGATCTTTGATTATTTTTAAATTGTTTATGTAAATCTGAGTCCCGAGCAATCTACTATTAGCAGGATTTTAGCAAATCAGCAATCATAGCAGAGCCAGACACCTTTAAAATTAAAGCTGCTTCTATACTTTTCAAGACTTTTAAAATATTTTTAAAAACTATTTTTTTTCTTGAATAGTTATAATCAATTTTTCTTTGGAGTCAATGAGATTCTCATAAAGGAGTTAGGACTTCTTCTTGTACTGGTCCAGGGTACCCACCTTTTATCTGCTAGAGCCATCCAAAATAAATGTGAGAGAGACATGGGTATTGGTCACCATTAGACATGATGTATATTTAAAGGAACTGCCCAGAATATAGCATTGGTCTTTAAGAGGTCTGTAGATCCATTATGATTCCAGGGCTCATAATTGAGTTTAATATTCACCTGGATCTCCTCTGTGCTTAGCAAAGTCTAGCAGTTTCAAACCTTTTGTTAACATTTTTTTGTGCTCTCAAGAGGTTTTCTCCCCCTCAATATTTTATCTAGTTTATTTCTTGAGGTCTTAGTGATGCAGAGACTTTCTGCCTTTTTTCCAGTCAAGTTTTTATTTTTATTTATTTATTTTTTAATGTTTTATTTATTTCTAGGAGAGAGAGAGACAGCGTGAGCAGGGGAGGGTCAGAGAGAGAGGGAGACACAGGCTCTGAAATATGCTCCAGGCTCTGAGCTGGCAGTCAGCAAAGAGCCCGACGCGGGGCTCGAACCCACGAACCGCGAGATCATGACCTAAGCGAAAGTCGGACGCTTAACCGACTAAGCCACCCAGGCGCCCCTCCAGTCAAGTTTTTAAAACGTGACTTGCATTATCTTAATAAATTAAAAAGATCTATGTTTGGATCAATGGAGGAGTAACTGGAAGCAAATGAATCCTTCTACCTAAACAACTAAAAAAAGATAAAATGCAAAAAAAATTGTTCAATATAAAATAATCTAAATAGTGCTATAATTAGGAAAGAAATGGAGTCCTCGCTTTAAAACTCCAGGAGAACTCATTTATACGAGTTCTGGAGGCATTGTTTGCAAATCCAGCCAGGATCTATGCTTTTGACTTGTCCAGTCCCCTCAAGATTCCCTGGGATGGAGCATTTGGTGTCATTGTGCCGGGGCTTACCTTTGTAGTTCCTGAGTTGCTGTCTATAATAGAGCATTTAGTAAAAACACCAAAACTGGACAAAGAAAAAACCCTACAGGTCAATATCCCTCATGAACATAGCTCAGAAATGTACAACAAAATATTAACAAATAAAATCTAGCAATATGTGAATATAATTATATACCACAAACAAATGCAAAGCTGGTTCAATATTTTAAAAATCCGTCATTGTAAGCCATCAGATCATCAGACTAAAGAAGGGTCAAATAATCCTATCAGCACAAGAAAAACTTTTGATAAAATTCAATACTCACTGATAAAATCTGCACAAACAAGGAATAGAAAAGAACCTTCTAAATGTCTTAAAGAACATCTTGAAAACACCTACGTGACATACCTAACCATGTAAAGCTGACTGCTACATCCCTAAAATCTTGAACAAGGCAGGATCTCTACTCCTACTACTCTGATTCAACACAGTACTTGATGTCTTAGCCAGCATAATAAAACAAGAAAAAAAAATAAGACCTACAAATGGGAAAGTAAGAAATAACCCTATCTCTGTGAGGAGGACATGATGCTCTATGTAGAAAATTGTGAGAAACTCAGTCCTCCACCAAACTTCCTAGGACTGAGTTCAGCAAGTAACAGGATACAAGATCAATATTTTTAAAAATCCATTGTAATTTTATATATAAGCAACGTGCACATGAAAAATTAAGACACCATTTACAATTCAATGAAATAATTAAATATAAATGTGATAAGCCACATATAGGAATTGTAAGCTGAAAACTATAAAATATTTATGGAGGAAATTTTTAAAAGATCTAAGTGGAGAAATACACAGTGGTTTGGATTGGAAGAGTCTACATAGGAATATGTCAGTTCTCCCCAAATTGATCTGTAAGTTTCATGCAATTTTTATCAACTTCCCAGTGGACTTCTGTAAATATTGGCAAGCTTACTCTAAAATTTATTTGGAAAGCCAAAGGAATTCTAATAAGTAAAACAATATTGAAAAATGGAAAATAAAATGCATGAAATAGCTCTGTCCACTAAAAAAATGATAATAATGTTTTGAGGTTTTATTATTGTATAGCATGTTAACTGTAGCTAATAATGTGTATTATGTAAATTGAACTGAAATTTGCTAAGAAAGTAGATCTTAAAGGTTTGTTTTTAGTGAGACACTTGTGGTAATTGATTTGCTTGTGGTAATCATTTCACAATATATATATAATTATCAAGTCACATACCTTATATGCACTTTTATTTGTCAAAAATAAAAATTAAAAAATGTAAACATTAAACTAAAAAGTAAACCTAGATTTAAATATAAAACAGAAAACTATAAAACTTTTAGAAGAAAACAGGAGCAAATCCGCAGAACCAGGACTAGGTGAAAAGGACACTAACAACATTCTCCAAAACTGAAAAAAGTCAATAGCTGGGACTTCATCAAAATCAAATTTTGATACTTTGTTAAGAAGGTAAAAAACAAAGCACACTCTTGGGGGAAATATCTGACCAAGAACTCATGCCTACAATGCATAAGGAATGACAAAACTCAACAGTTACTACAACTAGAAAATGGGAAACACCATGAACTTGCACATTACCAATGGATACATGTGGATAAAAAACATTCATGAAAATGTATTGGGTATCATTGGTCCTTAGGGAAATGCAAACAAAAACCACAATGAGATATTCCTACACAGCTGTTAGAACAGCTAGAATCAGGTCAGTACAGTACAAATGCTGGCAAGGTATCCAGAGAAACTGGATCTTTCATATCCTGCTAGTGGGAATGTAAAATGGTCTGCCTCTTTGGAAGATATCTTGGTAGTTTCTTTAAAAAGTGCACATACTCTTATAACCTAGAAATCACACCCTTGGGCATTTATCCCAGAGAGGTGAGAAATTATATCCAGAGAAAAATCTTTACTTAAATGTTCATAGGCTGTTTTCAGTTTGGGATTATGAAAAAGTTACTAATTATCCTTCAATTCATGAAGGATTAAACAAATTCTTTATGATACATCCATATTGTGAAATGCTACTCTTCACTTAAAAGGAACAAAATATTGACACAGGCAACAAATTGGATGGATATCAAGGGCATTATGTCTTAGGGAAAAAGCCAGTATCAAAAAGTTACCTGTTACAAGGTAATAAAAGTCAAATTCCAGAGGAGTGAGGGATGTGTGGTATGTTAAGAAGACTTTGCCATTCTGAACAATACGAAGAAAAATATCAATTTGAATGATCCTTGAATTTGCCATCTCTCATTCTAGTTACACCATGGTTATAGTAGAATCAGTATATTGTATACAGGGATGCAATTATTTTTAAGATATATCCTTTTTCTTAAGTAAACCGGAAGTATATGACTGAGCTGATGTCCTTTACATTTAAAATGTTCTTATGATTCACAAATTCTGTGCCGTAGTGAAGAAACCAGTCTGCAATTTTACTTACAATATTCTCTCTTTTTTTTTTTTTTTTAAAGAATCAGTAAAATGGGAGAAATCTTAATATCCCAGGCTCAAGAAGAAAGAGGGAAAAAAAAGAAAGGTTTGTTAAAAGTCTGAGTAGGTTCTTCTATTATTCTCTATGAAAGCATCCATTTATTTTCTTATAATGCCAGTCACATTCTGCAGTTTTTACTTTATATCTGTTTGCTTACTTATTCATTGCCTGCTGGCCCACCAGAATGGAAATTCCATGAACATTGAACTAACATTACCGGGGCCTATGCCCTTACATTATCCCTGTGTAGATGTGCAAAATTAATTTTCCTCTTACCCTTCTCGGTTCTTGTCTGAGACCTACCTTGTAATAAACATATTAACAAGAAAAACACAGAAATATAATAGTGTGTCTCCTGTATACATGGGAGAGACCCAGGAAAACTGAGTCCTCCCCAAAATGGCCCAAGCCACCACCTTAAATCTCACCTTCAGCTAAAGACAAAAAAAATAAATAAAAAAGATGTTGGAGGAAGGGTGAGGGCAGTTAGTAGAAGTTATCAGGAAAAGTACAGTATAAATGAGGGTTAAGTTCTTATTGCAGATTTAAGTTATTAACTTTGCCATTGAGGAGTTTCTAGAGACCGTGATCCCCCTCTTGCTGATAATGAGAGAGAAACCCTTACAAATGGAGATTTCCCTTATATACATAAAGGTCTTTTACAAAAGGGTTACTTCTCCTTGGTTTTCAGAACTTCTCCTTCTGTTTCTAAAAAATAACCAGCATAAAATAATCCTTAAGCCAAAGAGGCATATTTTGGAGTGGAGAATTCTGTTCCCTTTCAACTTCTATATATCAGACTCTCCATACATATTTATGTATGCAGATATGAGCTAATAGAGGTTTGGCACTGAACTTTTAAATACCTGCTAGCTTAGGGGCACTGGGGTGGCTCATTCGGTTAAGCTTCGGACTTTGGCTCTGGTCATGATCTGGCAGTTCATGAGTTCCAGCCCTACATCAGGCTTGCTGCTGTCAGCCTATCAACACAGAGCCTGCTTCAGATCCTCTGTCCCTCTCTCACTTCCCCCACCCTGCTTGCACTCTCTTAAAAATAAACATTAAAAATCTGCTAGGTTAAATGAAAACTCCCTAACATCTGTAAAGGAAGAAGTTATTAATTTAATACTAACTACTATGTGCCAGACATTACTCTAATTGCTTATGGAACTTACATTCCAGGGAGGGGAAAACAAAAAGATGGAAAGGATAGAGGGTTTTGGAAATGTACCTGCACATAAAACTTTGCTGAGGCTGGAAGAAGAGTGAAACAAATGGTTTGCTCTCTGATAAAAAGAGCTGGGCCATTGTTATTTATCTTTTTTCTCCCTTATCTACAGGAGAAGTTGGAAGGATAGCTAATTAAGAGGAAGTTATAGACCTAATCTTTTTCCCCCCAAGTTCTTGTTTTGAACTCTAAACTGATAGGAATTTGGCATACTTGGAAACCTTTGCAATGGAGCTGTGGAAATGAATTTTAGGAGATAAAATAACAGAAGTACTTGAAATTCAAAATGATATTAGATGAAGAGAGCTGAAGTACAAAGTGGGAATAGTATAGACCAGAAGGAAAAGGCAATAAATCTAGCGAGGTATTGTTAGAAGCTATGGAGTTTTGAAAAGAACCATTCTTATCTTAAGCATTATATATGTTAAAGATAATATTTTAAGATATCCTTTCCTTTTAATACAGTAGGTGAAGTATTTATAATTTTAATAACATTTGGGAACAAACTATTAAAAATATTTTGATCTAAGATGTTTGAAGTAACAATGGTCATAATCGCATTACCACCTTACCAGTCCTAACAACAATCGTCCAAATTGCAGACAGCTTGGAGAATAGTATATGGCAAAGGCATAGTTCACAAGTAGTATCACTTATTGACCATTATCAGAGATGAACAGAGAACCTTTGAAACTACTCTGCTCTCAGTGATAATACGAGAAACTTTGCTTTAAAAAAAGCTTCTTCCATATACTTTCTTCAGAGGGGAAACTGAGTCACTTGACCTTCTAAGAGGTTCTCAGAAATGCACAGGAAAACAGTAACATAGCTTGGGGAAACCAGGAACTCAAATGCAAATCTCTAAACATACATACTTAACTATGTTAAGATCTCCTGCAATTATTTCTACAATAAACACACAGATCATAAAGACTTATGGATACTTTGGTTTCTCTTCAGATTGCATAAATCTTTCCAAAAGAAAAAGTATGGAGTCCTTCCCGTAACTCGGGTTGTATAGGAATGTCAACGAGCAAGACATTCTTGAGGTCAGCATCAGGGGAAATGACGTTATGCTGAACACCATTTGTTAGGGGGATGCATTAGGGGCATTTTTAGTATGTAAGTAGCTAAAAGGAATACAGTCACAATTCTGTCTCTGAGACATTCCCTGCTTTGGCAATCTGGCAAGTGGCAAAGTAATCCCAGCAGGTATTTTTCTGGAACAACAGCTTGAATTAGACATTTGCACCAGGGTGTGTGTGTGTGTGTGTGTGTGTGTGTGTGTGTGTGTGTGTATCTATGTACCTTCACCCAAGCCAATCGAAGTTTCTCTTTGTCATATCGCCTTCCCTTCTAGAAGCAAACCTAGTTCTCCCCACCTAACTCTCTACTTGACAGATCAGACTCTTAATGCCGAATGTCTGAATTGTCACATCCAAACAAGGCCTTATAAATCCAAACTCTGTTTATGTTTTTACACCCTGATTTCTCAATTGGCACTCCATTGTATTTATGGTGTCTAAATTGTTCCACCAGATGAAATTTTATTCAGGGGTCATTGATGTTGGCTTCACAAGGTCACTTTACAAAGTTTATTTTCCAGATCCTCTTGCTGCAAAGGTGGCGGTGGGGGGGGGGGGGCGGTTCCTAGGAAATGGCAGAGGCACTTTGGTGCGTGGCTCTCTGGCTCTGCAGAGCACAGTGCTGTTTGCCTCCAAGCTTTCTGTTCTGAAGTAAACGTTGTTTTTTAGAAGATAGGATGCTGCTTCAACCTTGAAGGGGGAGGGAAGGAAGAAATAGCATTTTCTCAATATAAGCTTCTGTGATAACACCAAAATGTGAAACTTTATGAATGCTGTTTGAGAGATTCTATTTTTTGATAACTCAGAAATTGCATTTTTGGCAGGGTGGTTTCAAAAAGGGAACACTAGGGCTTTGATTTGGTCCTCTGTTTTTATCTGCAACTTTAATCTATATACGGGGAAGGTTTTCTTTGACATTTGTAGCAGCATTTCTGAGATTGATGCTGCTGCCTATTATTATACAGGAGAACATTTGATACTAAAGGTTCCCGCAGCTCCCATCAGCTTTCTATAGCAGGTCTGCTCTCCTGACATTTAATGTCCCTTAAGCCTGATATGGTCTGATAACTTCAACACGCAGCTGCTTTGGGGAGAAATAAAGAACTATGGTATCCTTGATTCTTCCTAGGGACTGTCACTACCTACATCGCCAGTCACCCATCACCCTTTCCCCTTAATATGTGTGAGTTAAGGTCTCAGAAAAGTACATGCATCGTATCTGTGTGTACGTGTACCAAACATACCGAGATTAAACGAGATTAGAGAAAATGTAGTCCTTTTATAGACCCAGCCAAAGGGCCCAGCATCTGTTGCTATGTTGAGTTGTCTAGATTATCTTGCTGAAGCTGACCTTTGAGTGAGCCCAGCTAAAAGGAAAAGTTTTCTGTGCCTTAAATACCAATTTTTCACAATGACTTTATGGTTTGTATACCTATAAAGAAGTGTCTTTGCTGCAAAGGCCTTACCTAACAAGAGTTAGAATTACCTTTTTACACAATGAATGAGCTACCAATGCAGTTAGAAAAAGAATGAAAAATTTATCTATATCCTGATATGAAAGATCTCCAGGATAGGTTATCAGTGGAAACAGAACAGTGCAAAAAAAATATCCACAATAAGGTGCTTTTTGTGTGTGTGTAAGAAAAAGTAGAATTCATATTTACTTGGTTTTGTATAAGAAAACACTAGAAAGATGTTTGAGAAACTATATACCGATAGAAAGTAGGCAGTGGGAAAGGAGTGGATAGGAACCAGTGTGGGTGGAAATAAGAGCCCGTGATTTAAATGTTGTTATGTTATTTTAATTATTTCTATTTTTAAAGAGAGTGCAAGCTAGGGAGGGCCAGAGGGAGAGAGAGAATCTTAAGCAGGCTCCATGCTGAGGTTGATGTGGGGCTTGATCCCATGACCCTGGGATAATGACCTGAGCCAAAACCAACAGTGACTTAGACACTCAAGTGACTGAGCCACCCAGGTGCCTCAATTATTTTAACTTTTTAACCATATGAACAGTATCACCTACTCAAAAATTTGTAATTTGCCTCTTACATATATTAAGGCCTTCAATTGCATGTGAGTTTTATTTAATACCTGACAACCAGGCCTGAGGACACCTGAACTTTGCATTTGACCAAGTTGTACCACTGAGTTCACAGAGTGATTCTAACTAGATTTTGGAATTTGTGCTTTGTCATTTATGTGCCTGTTTTCTGTCACCCATCATAAGCTCACACAGAGGGCAGGCGCCACGTCTCTGGTGACAATACCAACGGCAGACAGGCATTGCTGAATAACACTTCCTGGGATATGTGCACTGGGTTTGAAATAAGAGAAAAGAATGATGATTTCTAAAACTCCTGGTAGTCTGTATCCAAGATAATAGTGTATAAGAATGCTGCTTTTCAGTCCATTGCTCATGAAGAAAATTAACCTTTCTCATTTTAGTCACCTTGAGAAGTACTCCATTTCAATCCAAATGAAAGAACAGAATATAAACTTTCCAAAGTTATCTTTCCTGTAACAAAAAAAGAAAAGCATTGTTTCATTGTTGTCAATATGCAATGAATGCAAAACATAAGAAATGTAAAGATCTAAAGTTGGTAGGAGCATGTCACCACAGCATTATTAAATAAGGAATGGAAAATGAAGTTAACTCTTTGATATCCCTCCAAACTCTTGTACCCGAGCAAAAGTATACTATGATATAATTTATTTTTGTTTTTAAGTTAGTTATTTTGAGAGAGGGTGTGCACGAGCTAGGGAGGGGCAGAGAAAGAAGCCCAAGCAGGCTCCCCACTCTCAGCACAGAGTCTGATAAGGGGCTTGATTAGATGATAATCTGAGCCGAAACCAAGAGTCTGATGCTTAAGAGACTGAGCCACCCCGGTGCCCTGGTGATATAATTTAAATAACAATATCCTGGAACACAATTAAGGAGGTCTCCACTCTCATTCAGGAAGAACATCTGTTCAAAGAGAACTTGGTATAAGAATATTCTAAGTGCTAGAGAGATATCTGAGTCAGGAAAGAGTCCAGAAAGATGACTGAGTCAATGCTTTCTCATGAAATCTAGGTAATCCATGTCATGACTAGACAACATACCTGGAAATGTTTAATCACTAGAACTTTTGAAAGCCTGTCTGGTTAAGGAGGGCACTGGAGAAGAAGAGGAAAGAGCATCTTCAGATTAGCAGTTCGTTGTGAGTTGGACGGTTGTTTCATAAACTGAAACATTTAGGCCTAAGTGTTTATTCTTCTGTGTGAATTTTTGGTGATTTTAGGAAAAGGGCAAAGCTTCATAATAATTTGCCTTTTATTCTAAATGGTAGTGGTGACATGTTGACAAGTTATTAACATATTAGCGTTAACAATGTGAAAGAAGGAAAGGAGAGAATAATAATCTTGCAATGGGAATCTGGTGAGGGAAGAAAATAGACTGTTCCTTTACGCTCTTGTCCCTCACCTGGAGGTCACATGATTGCAGATCTAACAAACATGTTTCTGTGGAATCGCAATTTCATGGCCCTTGCTCTGCAGGGAAGAGTCCTTCTTGGAGACGTTCTCTGTTCTCTCCTCTGCTCTGAAGCAGAGGTGTTGTCTCGCCAGCTCAGTTCTGTACGTCTGGCCTCCTTACTGTGATCTGAACTATGGAACATTTCAAAAGGAAAGCACATAGAGGTAGATTGAGGCTTATAATCCTTCTGGTTCCTTGCATCGCCTCATCAGGACATGTCTTTGCTCTACCTTGATAGCTTACAGGTGAACCACTGGTAGCCAGTTAATGGACAAGAGCTCTGACCTAATTCTCCTCACTGGCTACCCCTCTGATTTTCAGAGAATCCTAATGAAATGCTTTGGGGAGGATAGGGAAGTTTACAAGTTCCACAACGATGTAAATAATTTAGCAACCTCTAAAATGAATTTGCATTAATATAGTCAGGGCTCCCAGAGTGTCTATAATTGATTTTACTTTCTCTACTTTCTACTGGCTCCAAATCTCCCCATTCATTACTGCATAGGGATTGTCTTATAAACTTAGTAGAAAACATAACAATTTGCTAAAATCTTCTGCTTGCGTGTTCCAAAAACTGTTTTTGTCATCCAATCTAGGTATTTCTTTAGGTGGACTAAAAATGTGGGAATTTGTGCCGGGTGCATGGCTTTGTTGTTCTGACTGGCCCTCGGGGATTGCCCAAAAGAGTCCTAGTTCCTGCCAACGGCTTATGCCATGACCTGCACTTTTTAGTGCTTTTAAGACCTTCAGCAAATGGGATAATTATTGTCCCTTGAAAGCTCTGAACAGTGGCCTGGCATCCCAGGAATCTGCCCAAGTTGCTTTGTGATGGTTGTCTGTCTCTGCCCCTGACTGTGGGGTTTCACAGGTATAAGCGGATTTTACTTTTGAGGAAGTGGGCAGACTGCCTGGCAGAGAATCTACTTACAGAGAGGATGTACTACCCTTCCCATTCCCTCGCTGGCGCTAGGAATCTTTGATTTAGAGCACTGCTGCTGCTGCAGTTCATTACTGTACATTTTAGAGTCCAGCTCCACTGGATCAGTGGGCTACCCCCTAAAGTGCTATACTCATTGTGATAATAGCTAAGAATATTACAGGCAGGAGAAGTACACGCTGCCTTTAGAGCTCCACTACTCTCAGCCTTAAGTGAGCTTCCAAAGAAAAGAAAGCGTGCTACCTTGCAAGCTTGCTGTCCCCTCTCACAGTGGCCCTGTGGATTATGGCCACCTCATCCAGTTTAGGCTTTGAGGAGTCCAGGTAAGGAGCAAGGGACTGTAACCATGGCTGTTTCATCTAGAAGTGACTCTGAGGCTCCAAGAGCCATAATAGGGAGGGCCAGGACTGAGGAATATGTGAAGATTTGGCATATCCGTAATCCCTCTGGAGTGCTAGCTATCTCTTAAGTCCTGGTCTAGCCACCCCTTTGCTTAACAGACAACATGGTGGCTTTTTAAAGGAAGAGCATTATGATAATGCAGTGTTTATTAGTTCTCTGGTCCCAGGAATGTCAATTTGAGTCACTCAGATAAGGAGGAACAGAGACCTCATATTAAGGTGTCTAGTACATAAAGCAATAAAATGGGAGTCGCTAACCCTGGGTTTCCAGTCTTGACTTTGTTACTGAGTTATTCAGTGACATTGTGCAAAGCCCCTTCCTGCATCAGTGTCCTTGACTGAGAAATTACGATACCTACTGGTTGATGAGCCTCCTAGGATCAAACTTTTCAGAGGAGCACTGTCAAAGAAGGAATCAAGAGCCCCCCTCCCTCACCCCTATTGTAATATTGACTCTGCTTCTGTAACTGTCTTTAAAACCTAGTAAGTATTTGAATGCTATGCATTCTTCCTAATGCTGCCCCCGTCTTCATATACACATAAATGTAACACCATATTCATTAAACTGTTGAATAAAATAGAAGTCTTTTTCAAATACCATCTATCTGGCAACTCTTACTAATAGTTAATATGACAATTTACAGAACTATCTTCTGTTTTCTACAGTATGCCAGCTACTCTGCTATGTGTTTCACATTCTAGCTGTCCCCATGATAGCTATTCAGGATAGGACCTATTATGCTATTATTCCCATTTTACATGTGGTGAAAGCAAGATTCAGAGTTTACTCAATTTACACAATTTACACAAGTAGTCCAGAACATAGCCCTTCACACTTTGACGAAATCCTTCTTTTAGTGCCTTCTTTCTGCTATAATTTTACATGAACCCAAAAGTATTAGGGACTCTGGCATTTGGATTACAATATTATTTCTGACAGCTTAGCCAACCCATTAGTAAACCTCCATCCATCTGATGACCTCATGCACACAACCCACTCGTAGACATGTCTTGATTTTGTGAAGCTCTTTGACTGCCATACTTCTGAAGCAGGCACTCCCACTCTCCAACTACCACCACCCGAGTAGCTCTCTCACTTGCTTACTCTCTTTAACATAAACTTTTTAAACTTAATGCCCTCCCTGGTCCCCATGCTCCTTTTCTTTTTCTTTTTCTTTTTAATGTTTTATTTATTTCTGAGAGAGAGACAGCGTGAGCAGAGGAGGGTCAGAGAGAGAGGGAGACACAGAATCTGAAAGAGGCTCCAAGCTTTGAGCTAGCTGTCAGCACAGAGCCTTATGTGGGGCTCAAACCCACGAACCGTGAGATCATGACCTGAGCTGAAGTCGGACGCTCAACTGACGAGTCACCAGGCGCCCCTTTGATAGTTCAGCTCTCCCCTTGGTTCTGCCTGTCACTGTTGACTCTGAAAATTTCTTATTCTTTTGACTTTTTGTTGCCCTCTCATACCTACCCTAAAAACCTCCAGTTTCATGTTGTGACCTTCTCTTTCAACCCTCCTATGTCTCATCAGCTCCTACTTTCCCTTGCGATCTCTGCTTAAAGATTACATCCTCTGGACTTACTCTTAAACCACAGATCAGTTCGGCCACTGTGTTTCAGATTCTTACAAAGGTCCGCATTACTTGTCCCAGCATTTGTCAGAGTTTGTAATGATATCCTTATTTATTTAATTGCTTGATTTAGATCTGTCTCCCTCCCTAATCTGTACACTCCATAAAGGCAGAATCCAGGCCTGTTTTATTTACTTGTTGATGCTTTTTAATTTCAGACTCTGCTACTTTCCAGCAAAACAGGATAAAACAAAACAAATCTGCTTCTCTCTTTGATGTATATTCCATATGGCTCTGTTCCCATCCCATTTTCCTTCTTGTGTTGTCACACTCAGGACATTTCCTCATTCACCTGAAACTTTTGATCCTGACTCAGTCTTTCTCCTGTCTCCAACTCTGGCCACTGGTCTCATAATTTCAACATGTAAGTGGACGATCTATTCAACCTCCTTCCCTTTGCACATTTTCCTCTACTTTTCATCCACTGCATCTCAGGCATCCACTCCTTTGTTGTGCTCTGCGTCTTGCCATCCTGAGAAATTGAACCATCTCTAAATTTCAGAATCAAACATCCAAGATTAACACTGTCACCTCAGAGCCTCTAACTCACTTATTCAAGTTGATTGCAGCAATCCTTTGATCTCAATCAAACTTCTAATCCGTGGACTTTATCAACATCATTCTATTTTCATTTCCTTTCTACTACCATTATTATAAAGACTTTCTATGGATAATACTCTCAACTTGGTCATCCTCCCTCCTTATTAAATTTACCTTCTAACCTACAGCCTCAATGTACCTCTCTATACTTGTACCTAATCAGCAAAATCTTTCCGGGGAAAAAATAATCTGCTGATAAATTTCAGTCTGAATTCATGTTTATAATTCTCACATACTCAACACTGCCTGGAATTTAAGTATGTTTTTCTAGTAAGTTTACTCTCCTACTTTCAGAAATAGCTATTTCATATCTTATCTCCTCAAAGCTCCCATAACCTATACCTTCTTCTCACTTGGTAACTTCACATTATATTTAATTGAAAATTAGAAGCCATCAGATGCAAAGATCTCTCTTTGTCCAGGACTAAACTTAGCTTTCACATGCAGTTCCTTTCTCCTTCCCTCCATTTAGAGAGAAATTTGCCCCACCCACTCTGTTGAAGACTCCTCCACTTGTCCACTGAGTCCCATCCTGTCTCACCTATTTAAGGAACTTGATTTTTAAGTTATCCTCATTTACTCCTATTCATCAACCTTTCCTTCCCTGAGGATTATTCCTGAATCTAAGAATATGATCTAATATATCTCATCTATATAACTTTTCTCAATACCCCACCCACCTCCTTTGAGCTACTTCCTCATATCTCAACTTCCCTTCATGGCCAAATTTTAGTGAGAAAATGAGATTACTATGAAAATTCCTGCATCACCATCCCTTCCCCTGCCACCTATACCCCCTTTTCTTCCTCTGTATCTGTTACCCAGTTTCTCTCCATTTCCTTAATTATGTCCAATTTTTTAATTCCCACATTTCCTCTAGCTTATCTTGGAATTGTGTTTTTGTTACACACATTGGACCATATTATTCTCTTATTAAAAAATAGTCAATGGCTTTCATTTGACTTAAAGGGCAGTATTGTTACATACCTGACAGGAACAGTTACCAGAGAAAGAGAGAAGGAATGACTGAATAGAGAAGCAATCTAAACAAGTTTCCTTTCCACATAGGACTTAAGAGTGTATTGGGAGACACACTGGTAGGTAAGAGATATTCACAAAGGTAATTACCATTTTTAATAGTGTAATAAGAGTAAAGAGTCCTATGAGAACAGTTTCTTCCTTTCAGAAGTAATATTTATACTAGGGCCTTAAGGGAGATTATGGGTACTGAAGTGTTAAGACTGGCAGATGGGACAGTATGTGCAAATACCCTGAGGCAGGAAGGAATGGATTTTGAGCCACTAAAATATGGCTCAAAACTGAAACTTTGGAAGTGGAAAGGAAAGTTGTATGAGGTAGGTCAGGAGAGAGAGACAGGATCTAGATCCTACAGGGCATTGTAACCACTTTAAGATCTTGGGCTTCATTTCAAGGACAAATAGATGTCCTTGAGAAGTTTTAAAATATGTTTTACATTGGTTTTATTTTTTAACAAGATCATTCTAGGTGCTATATGTTGAATATGCAGGTGAAGAGCAGATGTAGATAAATTATTGTTTTAAAATATATTTTCAAGAGAGAGCTTTGGTTTAGACTAGAATGCTTTTAGTAGAAATAACAGTGGACAGGTTCAAGATGTTTTGGAAGTTGGATTGACAAACGAGGATTAATGGTAATAGGCATAAGAGGGAAAAGGATAGATAGTGACTTTCTAGCATGAATAAACGGATCCATAGAGAAGCTAATTCCTAGGAATTAAAATGCAGGAGGAAGCATTGCCTTAGAAAAGAAGATACAGAATTACCTTTCAAACGTTGAGGTTTTGTGTGGGAGATTCAAGTAAAACGAGAAATATGAGATGAAAAACTAAGAAATATTCCAGATTTAGCTCTTTCCCTAAACTACACAATTTATCAAATATATGCCTAAATTGAGAGAGGAGGCAAGATGGCGGAGAAGTAGGGAGCACCGTACATTTCACCTGCACTCATCTCTCAAAAAGAGAAGGCCTGAAGTCGTAGGACACGGAGCCACAGAAGTTTGGGAAGAAAAAGACACAGAGTACACTGGGAAGGAAGCCTCATAAGTGCGTGAGTGCGAACTGGGGAAGATAAAAGCGGGCCGGGACCCAGAGATATGGAAGGAAGGGAGGGAACCCGGTTTGCATGCAGCTGCGGTGAGTGATAAACCCGCGAGTGGTGGCGAGCTGCAGCAAGTCCAGGGGAAAGGAAAGAAAAAGCTGAGATTGCTCATAGAACCGTCCCTGGAGAAGAGAAAAAACCTCGGCTTGGAAAGACAGTGATTTTTAGCTCTGGCTGGGGTGCTGACTTTAAACTAGGTGCCCTGATCCCAGAAGGCGCCAGGAAAAACTGAACTGCGGTGTGCCTGGCACCATCCATGGCGGCGGCAGCCCAGTGAACCGGCAGCAACGCCTGCGGAGGCGGACCCGGCGCCGGGTGAAGCGGCAGTGGCGCGCGCGACATCGGACCACTAAAGTGGCAGCGGCTGCGACCTGGTGAAGTGGCGCCGGCGCCCGGTGAAGCGACGGCTGCGTAAGCGAAAAGTTGCCTGCTGAAGCGGCGGCGGCCGGTAAAGCGGTTGCGGCGGGGTGAGGCGACGCGGACTCTGCGGACCTGAAGTTGCTACGTTCCCCAGATGCACTTGGGTTGTGTTGCTGCTTGACCCCGGCGGATCTGAGGCTGCGGCACTTCCCCCACCCTCCACTCAACCCCCAGCAACAGGGAAGCAGCGACCAGCGAAACTGTTAATGGCGGTATAACAAAGCCTCTCAGGAGTAATCAGACTAGTAATCAAACCCTTTAGCTCTTTGAAAAAAGCTTCTTATCCCTTCTGCCTGTTCATTCTATCTCCAATTTTGCCTCATCTCTGCCCTATCATCTCTCTCTTTTGCTCTTCAACCAGCATTGCATACACCCAGCTATTCAATTGTAGCTGGGAAATCTGGTTATATGCTTTAAACCGATCTTTGTCTATCGGTTTTCTTCTTTCTTCCTTTCCTTTTCTTCTTTTTGACTTTTTAATGTATTTTTATTTTCTATCATTCACCTTCCCTCCTCCGTCTTTTCTCATTACTTTTTAGTTTTCCCTCTTGGTTAGTGTGATTGTTGGATTTGTCTGTGCGTTTGTGTGCCTCTGTTCCCTGTGTGTCTGTCTGTTTTCTTCCCCAGGGCTACCTCAAGAAACAAGCCAAAGTACACATGGTGGAGAGTCCCAAGTACCACTACGAGTAGGAAAATAAAATACCAAGGTCTCAACAAGAGAGACCAAGAGATACCATTCAAAGAACACTTTCTAAAAGGATAGGCCCTGGACAATCAAAGAGTCTTCTTGGGTACAGCAGCGCTCACAGGTGCAGAGAACATAACAAGTCTTTAAAACTAATAAGAGACAGAAAGCTAACCAAAATGACAAAACGAAAGAGCTCTTCTGCAATGAAATTCCAAGAAGAATTGACAGCTAATGAACTGCTCAAAACAGATATAAGCAGCATAACTGAACAAGATTTTAGAACAATAAACGTAAAATTAATCGCTGGGCTTACAAAATTCATAGAGGACATCAAAGAAACTATGGCTAAAACAACATGGAGAACAAAAATAGGCATGATAAATTTAAAAAATGCAATAAATGAAATACATAATAAACTAGAGGTGTCCAATGCACGGATTGAAGAGGCTGAAAAGAGAATAAGTGATTTAGAAGACACCATTATAGAAAAACAAGAAGCTGACAAAAAAAGAGACAAACTGATCCAGGAACATGAAAAAAAAATTGGAGAGCTCAGCGATACAGTCAAACACAACAATATCCGTATCATAGGAATCCCAGAAGAGGAAGAGAAAGGGAAAGGTGTTAAAGGAGTCCTAGAACAAATTATAGCAAAGAACTTCCCCAACCTGGGGAAGGAAGTAAACGTTGAAATACAAGAGGCACAGAGATCTCCCCTCAGATGTAATTTGAATCGATCTTCTGCACAAAATATCATAGTGAAAATGGCAAAATATAAGGACAAAGAGAGAATTTTGAAAGCAGCTAGGGAGATAAGGGTAACATACCAAGGGAAACCTATCAGAGTGGTGACAGACCTATCTACTGAAACTTGGCAGGCCAGAAAGGAATGGCAGGAGATCTTCAATGTGATGAACAGTAAAAATATGCAGCCAAGAATCCTCTATCCAGCAAGCCTGTCATTCAAAATAGAAGGAGAGATAAAAGTCTTTCCAAATAAACAAAAATTGAAAGAATTTGTCACCACTAAACCAGCCCTACAAGAAATCCTGAGGGGGACTCTCTGAGGGAAATGTTGCAAGGAACGCAAGGTACCAGAGACACCACCACTAGCATGAACCCCACAAAGGGCACAGTGACTCTAAGCCCACATATTTCAATAATAACACTGAATGTAAATGGGCTGAATGCTCCAATCAAAAGACATAGTGTAGCAGAATGGATAAAAAAACAAAATCCATCTATTTGCTGTCTACAAGAAACGCATTTTAGATTGGAAGATAACCTTCAGATTAAAAGTAAGGGGATGGGGAAATATCTATCATGCTACAGGAAGTCAAAAGAAAGCTGAAGTAGCTATACTTATATAAGACAAACTGGACTTTAAAGACAATAACAAGGGATGAAGAAGGGCATTATATAATAATTACAGGATCCATCCATCAGGAAGAACTAACAATTATAAATGTCTATGCACTGAATATGGGAGCACCTAAATATCTAAAACAATCACAAACAGAAACAAGCTTACAGATAAGAATGTGCTAATAGCAGGGGACTTTAATACTCCGCTTACAGCAATGGATAGGTCAACCAGACAGAAAATCACTAAAGAAACAATGGACTTGAATGACACAATGGACCAGATGGATCTGACAGATATATTTAGAACTCTGCATCCTGAGGCCAAGGAATTCACTTTCTTCCCAAGTGCACCTTCTCCAAGATAGATCACATACTGGGACATAAAGCAGCCCTCAATAAATATAAAAGAACTGAGATTATAACATGCACACTGTCAGATCAAAATGCTTTGAAACTTGAAATCAACCACAGGGAGAAGTCTGGAAAACCTCCAAAAACATGGAGGTTAAAGAACACCCTACTAAAGAATGAATGGGCCAATCAGGCAATTAGAGAAGAAATTAAAAAATATATGGAAACAAATGAAAAGGAAAATACAACAATCCGAACTCTATGGGATGCGGCAAAGGCAGTCCTAAGAGGAAAGTACATTGCACTCCAGGCCTATTTCAATAAACTAGAAAAAATGCAAGTGCAAAATCTAACAGCTCGCCTAAAGGAACTAGAGGCAGAGCAACAAGAACACCCCAAATCCAGTAGAAGAAGAGAAATAGTAAAAATCAGAGTAGAAATAAACAACATAGAGACCAAAGAAACATTTGAACACATCAATGAAACCAAGAGTTGGTTCTTTGAAAAAATAAACAAAAATGACAAACTCCTAGCCAGGCTTCTTAAAAAGAAAAGAGAGAGCACCCAAATAGACAAAATTATGAATGAAAATGGACTTATTACAACCAACCCCTCAGAAATACAAGCAATTATCAGGGAATACTATGAAAAATTATATGCCAACAAATTGGACAACTTAGAAGAAATGGACAAATTCCTAAACACACACTCACTACCAAAATTCACACGGGAAGAAATAGAAAACCTGAACAGACCCATAACGAGTGAAGAAATCGAATCAGTGATCAAAAATCTCCCAACAAATAAGAGCCCTGGACCTGATGGTTTCCCTGGGGAATTCTACCAGACATTTAAAACAGAATTAATCCCAATTCTTCTCAAGCTATTCCAAAAAATAGAAGTCGAAGGAAAACTCCCGGACTCATTTTATGAAGCCAGCATCACTCTGATTCCCAAGCCAGACAGAGATCCAGCAAAAAAAGAGAACTATAGGCCAATATCCTTGATGAATACGGATGCAAAAATTCTCAACAAGATCCTTGCAAATCGAATCCAGCAGCATATCAAAAGAATCATCCACCAAGATCAAGTGGGATTCATTCCTGGGTTACAGGGCTGGTTCAACATTCGCAAATCAATCAATGTGATCCATCATATCAATAAAAGAAAAGATAAAAACCATATGATCCTGTCAATAGATGCAGAAAAAGCATTTGACAAAATACAGCATCCCTTCTTAATAAAGACTCTCGAGAAAGTTGGGATAGAAGGAACCTACTTAAACATCATCAAAGCCATCTATGAGAAGCCTTCAGCTAACATCATCCTCAACGGGGAAAAACTGAGAGCTTTCCCCCTGAGATCAGGAACACGACAGGGATGTCCACTCTCACCACTGTTGTTTAACATAGTGCTGGAAGTCCTAGCATCAGCCATCAGACAACAAAAGGAAATCAAAGGCATCAGAATTGGCAAAGAGGAAGTCAAACTTTCACTCTTCGCAGATGACATGATACTCTACATAGAAAACCCGACAGACTCCACCAGAAGCCTACTAGAACTGATCCAAGAATTCAGCCAAGTTGCAGGGTACAAAATCAACGTACAGAAATCGGTTGCATTTTTATACACCAATGATGAAGCAACAGAAAGAGAAATCAAGAAACTGATCCCATTCACAATTGCACAAAAAACCATAAAATACCTCGGAATAAACCTAACCAAGGATACAAGAGATCTGTATGATGAAAACTATAGAAAACTTATGAAGGAAATTGAAGAAGACACAAAGAAATGGAAAAACATTCCATGCTCATGGATAGGAAGAATAAATATAGTTAAGATGTCATTACTACCTAAAGCACTCTACACATTCAATGCAATTCCAATCAAAATTGCACCAGCATACTTCTCAAAACTAGAACAAACTATCCAAAAATTTGTATGGAACCACAAAAGACCCCGAATAGCCAAAGTAATACTGAAAAATAAAACCAAAACGGGAGGTATCACCATCCCAGACTTCAGCCTCTACTACAAAGCTGTCATCCTCAAGACAGTATGGTATTGGCACAAAAACAGACACATAGACCAATGGAACAGAATTGAGAACTCAGAAGTGGACCCAAAAGTATACAGCCAACTGATCTTTGACAAAGCAGGAAAGAATATCCAATGGAAAAAAGACAGCCTTTTTAACAGATGGTGTTGGGAGAACTGGACAGCAACATGCAGAAGAATGAAACTAGATCATTTTCTCACACCATGCACAAAAATCAACTCAAAATGGATAAAGGACCTGAACGTGAGACAGGAAACTATCAACACCCTAGAGGAGAAAGCAGGAAACAACCTCCTTGACCTCCACCGCAGCAACTTCTTACTTGACACATCCCCAAAAGCAAGGGAATCAAGAGCAAAAATAAACTGTTGGGACCTCATCAAGATTAAAAGCTTCTGCACAGCCAAGGAAACAACCCAGAAAATTAATAGGCAACCAACGGAATGGGAAAAGATAGTTGCAAATGACATATCAGATAAAGGGTTAATATCCAGAATCTATAAGGAACTCACCAAACTACACGCCCGAAAAACAAACAACCCAGTGAAGAAATGGGCAGAAGACATGAACAGACACTTCTCCAAAGAGGACATCCAGATGGCCAACAGACACATGAAACGATGCTCAGCATCCCTCCTCATCAGGGAAATACAAATCAAAACCACACTGAGATACCACCTCACGCCAGTCAGAGTGGCTAAAATGAGCAAATCAGAGAACTCTAGATGCTGGCGAGGATGTGGAGAAACGGGCACCCTCCTACACTGTTGGTGGGAATGTAAACTGGTACAGCCCCTCTGGAAAACAGTGTGGAGGTTCCTCAGGAAACTAACAATAGAACTCCCTTATGACCCAGCAATAGCACTGCTAGGAATTTACCCAAGGGATACAGAAATGCTGAGGCATAGGAGCACATGTACCCCAATGTTCATAGCAGCACTGTCAATAATAGCCAAAACATGGAAAGTGCCTAAATGTCCATCAACAGATGAATGGATCAAGAAGATGTGGTTTATCTATACCATGGAATACTATATGGCAATGAGAAAGAATGAAATCTGGCCATGTGTAGCAACATGGATGGACCTTGAGGGGGTTATGCTGAGCGAAATAAGTGAGGCAGAGAAGGACAAATACCATATGTTTGCATGTTTAAGAGGATTAGGAGGAACTTAATGGAGGACCAAGGGGGAGAAGAAGGGGGGAAATATTGGGGGAGAGGGAGAGAGGCAAACCATGAAAGACTCTTGAATACTGAGAACAAACTGAGGACTGATGGGTGGGGGGAGGGGGGAGATGGACATGGAGGAGGGTACTTGTGGGGATGAGCACTGGGTGTTATATGGAAACCAACTTGAAGATAAACTATCTGTAAAATATATATATATAATATATATATAGTGAGTGTGTGTGTGTGTGTGTGTGTGTGTATAGTGTGTGTATCCCTAAATTTAAAAATATAGGTATCCTAAATCTAGTCATGTGCCATCACCTCTACTGCTTTGACCTGAAGCTGAGCACTCATAATCTGTCTTCTATGTTGTTACTTCCTAATTCAAAGCAGCTAGAAATCTCCTTTTAAAATGCAATTTGAACCATACCACACCCATGGTATACCCTTACACTGAAATATAATGTTTTTACTTTTGCCAAAGGATTTTAATGGAGCCAGCCTCTGTCTTCCTCTTCAAACATGTATTCCACTCTTCTCTCCAAGGTATCCTATGTGGTCACAACTGAACTTTCTCCTGTCTTTGAACAAGATAATCCCTATATCAGGGCCTTTACTCTTTATGTTCATTCTACTTAGAATTCTTTTCTCCTTCTCATTGTGTGAGTTCTGGTTTAAATGTTACCTGAACATTCTGTATAAAATAGGCTACGCTTCCAGGCCTGTAAAATTTACTGTTGGAGGATGTCACTGATATTCAGAACAGGAATTACTTCTTGGCATATGTGTATGACATATAAGAGGAAAATGTGTTCAACAATGTTTTCTTCTGTTTACAAAAGAGAATATATTATTATTTTGTTAAAGATTATTTTATGGCCTGTGATGTAGAAAAGATACACCAGCAGGAAGGGAGGGTGCTGTTGTATGAATAAAAGTGCTTTATTGCTTTATTCACAGAAAACAGCTGCTGGTTAGCATATGCCTCCTGATCTTGATTAATTGAGGAATGAAATAGTGAAAATTGTGGCTATGATCATTCCAGAGTGCTGTGTGAAGAAATGGCTATCAAATAAAATATCTTACTTTATCTCAAGGAAGTTTTCTGGATCTTAGGGTAAAAGGCAGTCATTGAAGATTTTTACCATGATTGAGATCGGCATAACTGTGATAATGTCAGTGATATATGATTCTATTAGACTTCCCATGGGATTGTGTCTCATCATCAGTACCTTGAATATTTTGACTCTATCACTTTAGGGCATACTTTTTTTTTTAATGTTTTATTTATTTCTGAGAGAGGGACAGAGACAGAGACAGACACAGCATGAGCAGGGGAGGGTCAGAGAGAGGGAGATACAAAATCTGAAACAGGCTCCAGGCTCTGAGCTGGCTGTCAGCACAGAGCCCGACGTGGGCTGGAACCCACAAACCGCGAGATCATGACCTGAGCCAAAGTCGGACGGTTAACCAACTGAACCACCCAGGCACCTTTTCTTTTATTTTTTTAAGAGTGTATTTTTAAGTAAGTAATCTCTTCACCCAGCGTGGGGCTCGAACTCACAACCTTGAGATCAAAACTTGCATGCTGTACACACTGAGCCAGCCAGGCATAGGTCACACTTTTAATGTTGAAAATAAGTCTTGACTAAACTAGAGTAGCATGAATAAAAAAGAGAAATCTAATAAACATTTAGAGCCAGAATTCATGGAGTTGATCCACTCATTAAAGGTGGTAATTTGAGAGATAGTGAATATCTAAAATAAATCCAGAGTTTCTAGTTAGTGAATGTAGTGAAATTATCCTAGAGATGTCAATAAGAAGGGGGAAATAAGGATCCAGAGCTCAAGAAAGAATGGATGGTAATGTAATTGCTGTTGAAGCCAGGGAAATATCCATACTTCACTAAAAATCATGTCAGGTTGGGGAAAAAAGAGAGAGTGATGAGAAAGAATAGAATCTGTCAAATAATGATACAAAAAGAGGAGGAGAGCACCATGAACCAGGAAGAAACATAATGAATAACAAGCGATAGTCAAAGTGGGGGAAATGGTCAAGAGAGTCTAAGGCATAAAGATGTGAATTTGATAAGAAATGAAAAAAAAGATCAGAGGTTTTGTCTGATGACCACAATACAAAAAGTTTAATGTGAATCAGTGCTATATCTCTTGGAAGAGTGAGAAAAACATTACCAGAAGCTTCCTAATAGACTTACATGAATGTCTTTTGGTGAAAATTTGGACCAAAAAATGCCCATTACTAAACCTATCCTTGCCAAGAAGAATTTGAATAACCAAGGCACATGCTAATTATTTATTTACTGAGGTTGTAGAATGTGCACCACTCTTCAGCCATAGGACTGCCCAATATCTTAAAAAAATAGTGTGGGTTCTATAAGAATGGAAAAGGTAGAGGCTAGTGATTGGGTAAGTAACCAACAGAATCTATTGATGGGGTTCAGAGAAGGCCACCCCAAGTATGCCATATTGGCATATTAATTGTTTTTGATCCTCCTTTGTTCCCCTACTCCTCCATGGCAGGAAATAAAATTTATTTATGAAAGTTGCCTTCCTTGAAATAGGAAGTGAAGAGACCTCCTTATCACAAGAGATAGGGAATTCAGGGCTGAGAAGGCTGTCTAAACAAACACTGTTACTTCATTAATTCATAACACTAAAGCCTAAACTTCTCTGTATTGTCAATTCTTTACAATTTCATTGTTTCTTTATCAAAAGGGCATAAAAGCTACCTACTTTCATTACTTCTTTGATTCTATTTTTATGAGGTCCCATATGTATGAAATTATATTTGTTTTTCTCCTATTAATCTGTCCTATGTTGACTTAGTTATTAGACCAGCGAAAGAACCTAGAAAGGAAGAAGGAAAAAAGTTTTCCTCCCTATACTCCATGAGAAAGAAACAAAAAAAAAATGTGTGTGGGTGAGAGAGAGAGAAAGACAGAGACAGAGAAGTAGGAGAGATTTTTATTTTCTCTGAAATAGATGGCAAGGTCAACTGTAGAGAAGAGAGGTAATGCTTGAGCCTTTAAGAGGGTGATAAAAATTGAATTAGCATTTATGGAGATGGGGAAAAGAGGAATATGTGTCCAAGAGCACTCTACCTGCTGGTATCTAGATATGAAAAACACTGCCACCAAAGAGTGTCATTTTGATTTTTCATTTAATGTGATGTCAAATACATTAGAGGTGGCCATTGACTATCCTATCCTTTTCATGCAGGTGGAAAACTGCTCTAACAGCAGATCTTGTACTACTTTGCTCGAACTCACCTTAAGTGTCCAACTGATGAAATTTCCACAGCTTCCCTAGGGAATGGAAGTCTGTCATCCAATAGTTCTGTCTGTCAAGCAATGTTCCCTGCAGTCCCATGTCTTCCTCTTTCATTTCCGTCTATTAGTTTTCTTCTTCTGGCAAAATAATTTCTCTTCCTCTGTGGAGTTATTACATCCACACTCTTGTCATACCTCTTTCAGTCACCATTTGTGCTGCTGAGTGTGTTTCAGTTTGTTATTCTTTCCTCATGCATCAGGCCTTCCCCACCCTTTCATGACAAGTGCTGCTTTCCCTCATAATACCTATGAATTCTTGTGACCTTTATTTTTCTTTAAGTTTATTTATTTTGAAAGAGAGTGAGCGAGCATATGTGAGCTGGGGAGGGGCAGAGAGAGAGGGAGACAGAGAATCCCAAGCAGACTCTTCACTGCCATCAGAAAACAACACGGGGCTCAGTCTTACAAACTGTGAGATGACCTGAGCTGAAACCAAGAGTTGGAGGCTTAATTCACCAAGCTACCCAGGTTCACCGTGGGTTCTTTAAAATCCGATGTTACTTATGTGAACCATTGTATAATAGGTGGAATATTCTCAGTAAATGGACTCATAACTACATAACTCTTTTGCTGTTACCCAGCTTGAATTACTTTCCCTGACCCCCATCGCTGCTTAAAGAGGACTTCAGGGTGCTATTATTTTAGGGAAACGTATCTGCCACAGACTGGAATGTTTGTGTCCCCTCCAAAGCTCATCTACTAAAATCTAATCACCATGGTGATGGTGTTTGGAGGTAGGGCTTTGGGAGGTGATTAGGTCATGGGGATGCCATTTTATAAAAGAGACTGCAGATGACTTCCTTACCCTTTGTGCCATGAGATGTTGTATTTGGACAAAAACAAAGCCATCTATGAACCAGGAAGCAGGTTCTCACCAGACACTACCAGTGTCTTGATCTTGGACTTCCCACTCTCAAGAAGTGAAAAATAAATTTCTGTTGCCACCAAATGTATGGTACTTTGTTATAGTAGCCAAAATGGATGAAGACAGAAATTGATACTGAGAGTGAGGTGTTATTGTAACAAATGCCCAAAAATGTGGAAGGAACTTTAGAACTGAGTAATTGGTAGAAGCTGGAAGAATTTGGAGGTGCATGGGAGAAAAAGCCTACATTGTTATGAATGGATCATAAAAGGCAATTCTGGTGGGAGCTCAGAAAGAAAAGAGGGGAGCTACCAAGGGAACTCAGTCTCTTTAGTTCACTTAAATTATCCTGAACAAAATGTTGGTGTAAATGTGAATGGTAAAAGCTATTCTGATGAGGTCTCAGATAGAAACTGATGACCATGTTACTGAAAACCAAAGGAAAGGAAATATTGATGTAAAATGGCAAAGAACTTGGCTGAACTGTGTTTGTGTCCTAGTGTTTTGTGGAAGGTAGAATTTGTGAGTGATGAAATTGGATATTTGGCTGAAGAAATTTCTAAGCAAATTATTGAAGTAATCTTGTTCCTCCTGGATACTTATAAGAATGGAATTGTTAAAATGGAAACAGAATTTAAAGATTTTGAAAAATTTTCAGCCTAGCCATATAGAAAAGAATAAGAAAGACTGAGAGAGAACATGAAGAATGTAGTCATATGGCCATTTGATAAAGAGATTACTCAACCATCTTGACAGAAGCCAGGAGCTATTGCCCAAGTCCGCGGAAAGGGTCCCAAACGATCATCAGAGCTGCCCTCCCACCACTGGTCCAGAATGTATTGGGCCACTGATGCCTGTGGGACCTACCATCCATTGCCAACTCCTTCCTACACTCCAGTTGTGAGTCTGGTGAGCCAGATGCAGCATAGGCTGTATGCAGCGAGCTGTAGGGGCATGCCTGTCTCTACCAAGATTTCAAAGGATGAAGCCTCTTGGCAGAGCCAAAGGCTCAGGATTCCAACCCCAGAGGGCTGTGGACTCAGGCAAAGAGCTGTTATAGGGCCATCCAAAGCCACAGGGACAAGGCTTTTCAGGAAAACTTTGGGTTTTCCTAGGGCTGTCATCCTAGGGGGCTTGAAAGGCAGAACCCCCATTCAACTGGGCATGGAGGGCAGAGCATGAGATCAGAGAGGGTTATTCTTGAACGTAAGATCTAATGGAAATTGCCTCATTGAGTTTGGGCTTTCTTAGTGAGAATTCTCACTCCTTTCTTTTCTATTTCTCCCTTTTGGAGTAGGAATGTTTATCCTATGCCTGTCCTACCACTGTGTTCTGGAAGCATTTAACATGTTTGGGTTCACAGATTCACACCTGGAGAGGAATTTGCCTCAAAATGAGTTATACCTTGAGTTTACCCATATCTGATTTAGATAATTTTATTTTTTGTATTTATTTATTTATTTATTTATTTTAGCGTGCGTGTATGTGTGTGAGTGAGGCGGGGGAGAGAGAGAAAGAGCCTTAAGCAGGCCTCACACTCATTGAGGAGCTCAATGCACGACTGGATCCCACAATTCTAGGATCATGAGCTCAACCAAAATCAAGTCAGAGGCTCAACTGACTGAGTCACACAGGTGCCCCAATTTAGCGGATCTTTAGATAAGACTTTGGATTTAAGACTTTTGAGTTGATGACCTGTGAGATGCACATGAAGTTCAGAGGCCAAGGGCAGAATGGCTGTAGACCGAAAGTTTGTATCTCCTCAAAATTCACTCATTGGAATCTAATCCCCAATGTGATAGTATTTAGAAGTGAGTCCTCTGAGAGATAATTAGATCATGAAGGCCCCCTACTTAGGTCAGTCTGAAAATGGGATTAGTGTATATATAAAAGAGATTCCAGGGAACCCCCTTGCCTCTTTCACTATGTGAGATTATGTGAAAAGACATTTATAATCCAGGAAGTGGGCTTTAACCAGACACTGAATCTGCTGGTGTCTGATCTTGGACTTCCAAACCTCCTCAACTGTGAGAAATAAGTACCACCAGGCTACCCAGCCTCTAGTATTTTGTTAGAACAGCCTGAACAGGCTAAGGCTGTAGCCTAGTGTTCTAACAGGTAGCTCTGCCTTTAATATCTTTCTTTTTAACATATATTGTAGACTATTGCCAAATTAATCTTCTTCCAGACTATTTTCATGTCCATTTCTTTTGCAAAAAAACTTGTGACATCTACACATCACCTAGATGTTAAAGCACAAACTCTTTAACCCATTATTTCTTTTATAGTCTGTTCCCAAATTACTTTTGCAAATCTTCCTCCAACATGCTAAATGCTTAACCAGTTAAAGTGCTCACAGTTTTTCCCTTAAGGGAAATGTTCCCTTACCACTTACTTGCTTATCCAGTTCCCAGGCAACCCTGTTGCTTGTTCTTATATCCCATCTTCTCCATAAAAGATTTCTCTATCTTTCCTGTCTCTGAAGTCTTATGCTGGTAACTTCATGCCAGTCATTGATAGTGGCACATTTCCTAGTGGCATATTTTTACCAATTGCATTGTTAATTTTTTGTGAGGTTTCTTGAAGGCAGGATGCATTTCTTACTGAATATGTTTAAATCACTTACTTTGCCTGAGCTGCAAATTTCTCATTTAAAAAATAGTGATGATAATAGTAGTAATTTTACTGGGTTGTATTGGAAATGTTTAACTATCAAATATGTCAGCCTGAAAATAGCCATAATGAGAGGTAAATGAGTGTTTATTTGAGACCAAAGAACTGCAGTTTGGGGAGCTCAGATTCCAGCAGTAACCAGAAAAGTATCCAGCATGCAGGGTGAAAGCAAGGGCTTTTTATGAAAAAGAGGAGAGGCAGGGTAGAGGTGTGACAATTACATGACTTGGATAAAAGAGAATCAAATTATCGACTGGCACTAAAAAGCTGAGCCACTTTTGGATACACATTTCAACTGTTCTATTAGTGTTTGTTTGGTTTTTTTTAAGTTTATTTATTTATCTTGAGAAAGACAGAGAGTGCGCTTGCATGTGGGGCCAGGGCAGAAAGAGAGGGAGAGAGAGATTCCCAAACAGGCTCTGTGCTATCATTGCAGAGCCCCATGTGGGGCTTGATTTCACAAACTATGAGATCATTACCAGAGCTGAAATCAGGAGTGGGACCCTTAACCGACTGAGCTACCCATGCACCCCTCTACTGGTGTTAACAAATAACACTATTCTACCAAGCAATAGTTAACTATTTGGTCTTCATAAAGTCTCCAGCCACCAGCTTTATGGTCAGGATGCCTGTTGTCCTATTGGATTTATAGGAAATTGTAAAACAGTCGCCATTCTGGCCCACTCCAAATGTCTTTTTTGCTCTGTTCAAGAGCTCATTAGCCATTTGCTTTAGAAGGAAAAGTGGAACTTGTCTCAGAATGGAGTCTCTCATATCCACAAGTTTTAGGGATAAGGCAGTTTCTCTATAGTAGCCTCTCCAACTCGATTTTAAAATGGCATGAGTCCTGTCAACTTTTCACAAGTACTATATAGGTAGTTATAATAAGTTATACTTTTGTTTGAATTTTTATATGCTTAAAAATAATGCTGGGTTTTAATAGGTGCCTAATAAGTATTTTGGTGAAATGAATGTTAATTTATTCACTCTGGTAAATGATTGCTTTTTCCTTTGCTTTTTCTAGATATTCCAAGATTCTAGATGAAGTTGATTTTGTCCCACCTCCCTTAGATGATAATGAACTAGGCTGTAAATGAGTAAACACTCATAGTTGTTTGACTTTGCTGTTTTATGAGAACTGATTTAGTTCTGACCTAGCCTTCGGAGAAGGAATATAGAATAGTTTGGATCATGTTTCTTTAGGGGTACTTTTCACCATGGGCAATCACCAAGGAAGTATTATGTCAAAGTTACCCATTCATTTGTGTCAAGGATCTTGAGGCCATGAAGATTTCCAGATTTTAGTCAAAGAGCTATTACATTTGTGGGTTTCGGTGGTAGCAATATAATTGGGCCAAGTGGACCATGCTAAGACACACAGACCTTCAGCTATCTGTGTTAAATTCCTTAATTTCTTTAACCCTGAATACCTTTTCCCTTTGACTTTGCTGAGCTCGATTTAGTACTGTTCGTACACTCCAGCTCGCTCCTACTTATAAAGGAGATGATTTCTTAAAAAACATATATGTCCCTGAAAAACATATCAGATTAATTTTTCAGGGATAGATTTAAAATATAACACCAAAGTTATTATTTGTCTTCTGTTCACTGTTGACATTAATAAACTAAAAGAATTATCATGTGAACCTGTGCTTATAGGGCTCAAACCTGAAACACCGTTCTGAACTAAAAAATTCACCTCTACGTTTCCTGGCTATTTTGCCAAATAAAAAAGTGGCTGACTGTCCCAAATGCAAGTTCGCTCTACTTCCTTTTTAGTAGCAAAATCAGACCATTATCATTTTTATTGTGAAGGGTTTCTCCCCGTATCATTTTAAGGTGGCTGTATTTATGGTGTCTGAGAACTGATTAGCCAACCAACCTAAGATATGTAATTTTAACCATCCAAAGCATCCAAAGAGCTCCAATTAACAGACTTTGGGGGGACTTCAAACAGTCAGAGCCTTTGAATCTAAGCCATTCCCCAAGGCAGCATCTACTCGGCTAAAGTAAAGGGGAGATCTGGCAGTTATTCTCTTGATTTGATGTAGCTAGTCAGGGCTCTATCTCCCTGATGAATTAGCTGGTTTGGCTGCCTACATTGATCAAATCAGATGGATAATTGTCCAATCTTTCTTGCATTTTGTATTCTATAAACAGAGCTTCGAATAAACAAGGCTAACTACAGCCAGTAACTGGCCTTCCTGCTTTTTAAGGATTGTTATTTTGCTATCACTAGACCAATTTGTCCAAGGTCAGAATGTTCTGTTGGTTGATGTCAAGGTGGGGTTTTGTTTTTTCTTTTTTTTTTTTTCTTCTTTAATTTCCACCCACTGTAAACCAAATTTGGCTGTTCAGAGATGTTTAACACTGGTTGAAATTGAACTCTTAGCATCATGCTCTATCCCAACTGTGAATACCAAGAAAACACCTTTGAAATGGAAAATGTGAGATACAAATAAGGTACTACCTAGTTTTCTATTATCTAAAACACAGCCACTGTTCTATCTAGTCAATTAAATGGTTCTGACCCAAGAGACAGAAGATAGTCATAGTAAAGTGCATTAATAATTTAGTCTTGGTTTTGCATCATTAGATACTGAGGCCACTGGTGGTGTACCACTTATCTCTCAACCCAGGGGCATCTACTATGACCAGTCTCCCATTTTTAATGATGGCACTAAGCCATAGAAAATACTATCAAATTGTTATTTTCCTTTTATGAATGGTGACTCAAAGACCATTTAGAAGTTTTATTGCATTCTTTTTGTGGTACCCCTTAGAAGGTGACTTTAATCAAAGCTGTTTTGTACTCTCTTTGGGGAGCTTAGTCCGAATGAGGAGAGCCTATTAAGTGATTTTCCCAGTATAAACAAATCACCGACAAGAGTATTTTCTCTTCCCTAAAAAGCAAGAAGAGAGAAACAAATGGTTTGCATTAAAAAGTTGATGTTTTCAAATAATAATGAGAGAAAATTGCTCTTGGTTCTCTCAAACACAGGCTCCCACTCTGGCAGGGTATAGGGTGCTGCCCTTTGGACTGGGTTTCGACTAAACCATATATGTGTATATAACACAGTATATATACATATGCTATATATATATATATATATATATATATATGTATGTAGAGTGTACATGGTCACATACCAGGCAGTTGTAGCATAACACTGTGCTGGTCACTAAGTCTCTCTTGACATATCCTTTTTCCCCCAAGTCCTGGATTTTCTCCTATGGATATGCTGAGTATTCTCTCTCAACTCTTCTTCCAGTCTTCCTTTCTCAAAATGGGTTTTGTATCTCCACACTTTTTTTCCCTACTCCTTTTTTCTTCTTATTCCCAGCTCCTCAGTCATCTATCGATTGATCTCAATATTACTTGATGCCATTCATGCAAAACTAGGATGATATTCATGTATGCTTAAGGAGGTGTTACTCAATCCCTATTCATTCATCAATGGATTTCAAACAGGTTGATTATAAGCTCTTAAGAATCTGAAAAAATATATTTTCTGTCTTTTTGGATCATCATCAGTATCAGTTCTTATAGACTGATAAAAGTGGCTATGAAAACATTAGCTGACATCATAACAGAAATTAAGGGAGGTACGGAAGATTGAGTCTAAAGATCAGCCCAGGATTCCATTTGAAGGATCTCCAACTGGTGATGGTAAATTCTGAGAGTGTGTGTGTGTGTGTGTGTGTGTGTGTGTGTGTGTGTACATATTTCTCTCTGCGACAAGAGGGCGGCTTGTCAGAGAGGAGCAGAAGAATGTAAGAAAAGAAGTTGACTCTGTGGGGTTGGGGATGGCAAAAATAGAAGATCTGTGCTGCCATTCCCTAAATCTATGTTTAAGGTATAGGTCACTGAGTGAGCCTTGCATTCTTTCCCAGTAAGCCAAATACAGCCCAAGCTTGCTGTTCAATTCAGCCTCCTATTCAGCCACTACCAATTGGAATTTATGAGGAAACCTATTTATACTCATGACCTAGACAATTTCTGTTCAGTCCCCAAAGTCTAAAGACAAATCTATTGGTGTTTTTCTTCTGAGATTAAAAAGTGTCCTTGTAGGCTTTTAATTCAAAATTGGAATGATCTGTATTTGGGGCCTCTTGGGAATTTTACACATCTCATGATGACTTAGGGAAGCAGTTATACTTTTGCTTCTCTCTAAAACATCTGTTCCCACTGTTAGGAATTTGGGTCACTGTTTTATTCTTTATATTTAACTGTCTAGGGAATTACCAAGTTTCATATGCAGACAGGCATATATTTCTTCAGTTAAAATCTGTTCTTTGGAAAAAGAAAAGGAAATGTAGTTGGCTCCTGATACATTGTGTCACAGCAGGGCATGCTGTAAAGACAAGATTTGATTCTTGCTCTAACCCTAATCTTCGTGCTAACTTGAATCCACCAAACGTGTGACTATTCAATATGTAGAACATCCAGATATACATCTAATGTGTACTGGGAAAAAATATATGGAGAGCCAGTAGGGCATAGTGGTTAAGAGACTGGTGCAGCCTTGCTGAGTTGGAATCCCAGCTCAGTTACTCACTAGCTGTATGATTTAGGGCAAGTTACCTAATCTTTTGGTGTCTTCATTTCCTCATCTGTGGGAAAAAAAAATATAACAGTACTTAACTCCTAGGATTATTTAACGATTTGTTGATTTAATTCATGTCAAGTTTTCAGAAGACTAAGCACACAGTAGTATTAGCTACTCTAGCCACACAGTTGATACTGAAATTAACCACACGATACATCACCCAGTCAGCAGTTGTGCACCTTCGTCTGTCTTTAGACCCCTGTCTGTTAACCCATTTAATTCCTAGAATATTAATGATTTTAAGGAGGTACATTCAATACAGAAAATTGATTTTAAGCCAAAAACATTATATATACATATAATATGTATGTGTGTATATATGTGTGTGTGTATGTATATTTATACATGTATACACAGACACACACATACATATACACTGCCAGATGCAGTAGTTAAATATCTAATCTGTAGAAGGGGGGAAATGGTGGGGGAAAGGGAGAGAGGCAAACCATGAGAGACTCTGGAATGCTGAGAAACAAACTGAGGACTGATGGATGTGGGGGGGAAAGGGGGGAAGATGGGCATGGAGGAGGGCACTTGTGGGGATGAGCACTGGGTGTTATATGGAAACCAATTTGACAATAAACTATTTGTTAAAAAAATAAATAAAAACATTTTTAAAAATAAAAAAATGTGAGTAATACCTAAAAAAAAATAAATAAATATCTAATCTCTATTAATTACTATCCTACACTACAAATAAGAAAACTGAAACACTAAAGAAAAAGTTATCATCCTAGGCCCCCCAGCTAATAAGATCTGGAACCAGGTTGAAACCCATGGGTTTACTCTATCTTCCTTCTGTTGTACTAAAGCTATGTATAAATATCTGGAGTAGGAGTCTAGTAAATGCACACAAAGTGGTACCACCTTCTATAAATGTATATTTATATACTTGAATTGGAAGAATCTGCCTGAATCAATATTATTTGATACAAAGCCTTAGTTTTCTGAGAAAAAAATTGCATGGAAATAAAAGGAAATATTCAGATAGCTCATTGCCATTGCTATTTATAGGTGTTTTACTTTTTTCACCTGGTTAAAAAACAGCTTGCCAGTTGTGTTAAGAGCTGGTCAGTGGGCGTCTGCGTGGCTCAGGTCTGACTCTTGATATCAGTTCAGGGCCTTATCTCAAGGTTTGTGAGTTCAAACCCAGTGGAGCATCCTTGGGATGTTCTCTCTCTCTGCCCCTCTCCTCTTGTGCATGCTTGCAATGTCTCTCTCTCAAAATAAATAAACGTTGTTGTTGTTTTTAAAGAATAACTGGTCAATTGATAATGCATTACTGTAGCCTAACTTTACAGATGCAAATTACTTAATAGTCTGTGAGTTCTAGTTCAGAGGGAGTAGAGAGAAACCTGTGATAACCACTGTTTTCTCAGGCTCAATATCTTGCACGACTGTTGGAGGAATTTCTTTTGCCTGCCATATGAATCCAAGCTCGGACGTCAGGAGCAATGACCACTGATTTGTAACCTTGTGTCGCACAGCCATTTTGGGCTTTCTACTGGCAGAATACTGAGGGGTAACTTCTGACTGTCCAGCGTGGTGTAGTGAAATAATGAGATCTACTCTCAAGCTGTGTTCCTCCAGGCAACCCCCCAAGCCCTCTCCATTCATTCCTCTCACAGTGCCTGATGATCCTTTCTTGAATACCACAGACTAATTACATAGTACCTAAACTGTCAAATGACCTCCAGAATTTTAAACTTTCAGAAGCTTCAAAAGAAAACAGCAACAAAACCCCCCAAAACTCTGGCTATTGTGATTCTGTTCTGAGAACCTTTGATACAATTCATCAACAGATAGTTTTCTTCTCCAGGTTGAATGGAAAAAAAAAAAAAAGTAAAATAAAATCACTATAGGCTTCTTCTGGCTCTACACTAAAATATCCCAGAGGGTATAAATTCAAGATTGCTTCACAAATCCTACACAATTTTTATGGATGATGAACAACCCTGTGGGAAATAAATTATGATAGTCAGCTAGGAAATGGAAAATGTCTAAAAATTTCTAAAAATAATGATTACATTTCTCCACTGTTTGACACATAGCCGTTTTTACAGAAGCACATAGAGACAGTGTTAGGAAGCGTTACTTGTTGGTGCTTGTTGTAAAGCTATACTTTCTGGTCTTTCTTCACCGGAGACATTGGGAGGAAGTAGCCTTCAATGTCACACCCTGCAATAGTTCATCTTCTCTCCTCTCCCAAATCCATCTCTCATGTCTTCTCTGTTTTGGCAATAAAAATACTGTTACCATCCATTCTTCTTTCTTCCTGTAAAAATTAGGGAATGCCTCTGAACATTTAAATATTTGAGTGTTAGTATGTCCCTTTCCTCAAAAACAGTGTCTGCTATGATGCTGTATCAAAACTATAAATGGGAAGATACTTCTGGTTTTTGTTTGTTGTTTGGTCACAGGTAAGACAAAGTGCATTAAAGGACACTGAACATTTTTTTGAAAATAGTGAAAACGTGGACTCTTTATTATGTTTTGCAGCAGAACTTAAATTTTTCTTAGCTGGTGTTCAATTGAGTTTGTTTTTCTATTGTGTTTTCTCTTTATTCTACACTTTTTTTTTTGGTCGTGTTATCTGTGTAACCCACCTCCCTGCTGGCAGCTACCAGTTTGTTTGTATTTAAGAGTCTTTTGTTTTTTTAATCCTATATTTCTTCTGAGATATTTTGTATCCTGAGACTAACCATTTATGAAAGATAATTTTGTGCACTGTAGTTAAGAAAATGGCACATTTCCCCAAATCTCCTTACTCTAGTCTGTTCTGTGTCTAATACATTCTCAATCTACTTATCTCCCATTAGTTACATTATCATGTTTCTGTTTTGTTCATATAGCAAATAATCTTGCACATAGAAAGTACTATAATTCTTTTTTTTTTTTTTTTACATTTATTTTGGGAGATAGAGACAAAGCACAAGACAAAGCACAAAGTGGGGGAGGGGCAGAGAGAGAGAGAGAGGTAACCACAGAATCCAAAGATGGCTCCAGGCTCTGAGCTGTCAGCACAGATCCCGACGTGGGGCTCGAACCCACCAACTCTGAGATCATGACCTGAGCCAAAGTTGGAGGCTTAATGGACTGAGCCACCCAGCCACCCCTCCTTTTTTTTGTTTATTTTTGAGAGAGAGGGAGAGAGCAAGTGAGCATGAGGGAGTGACGTGACGGGGAGAGAGCCAGAGACACAGAATCTGAAGTAGGCTCCAGGCTCTGAGCTGTCAGCTGGAATTCATGAATGCAGGGCTTGAATTTGAACCATGAGATCATGATCTGAGGCCAAGTTGGATGCTTAACTGACTGAGTCACCCAGGCACCCCACTTTCTTGTATTGGAGACACTATAATTCTTAACTGAAGTGGGTCTGGCCAGGGGGTAACTCTTTCACCCAGTGACTCAGTCTTTCAAAAGCTGAGGAAGAGGCTTAGACCAAATAATGAGGTAGCACAAAGTCTGAATTAAAGGAAGCCGGCTCTAGTGCAGGATGAAATAGAACAAGCTTAGTTGGGGTAACAAAGATATAAAAGATTTGTTTACCAAAGCCTAAAGATGTGCTGTAAAAGTAGACTTAATGTTACAAAATACAAGTACAGAGTATTGGTGAATACTATTTCATTTTCTTATAATATATATATATATATACTCAGTAGTCTTACCTAGGGTATAGTTCATAAGGTAAAAATCTGATGCAAAATCATGTCCTCCTTAGGCTATTTCTCTTTAAAAAATAATTCACTTGTAATTCCTTTTTAAAAAGTCTAAAAGAAAAACAGTTTTTATCTTATCACACAGTTTATACATCCCATAGCGAGAGAATTTTCTCAGAACTTGAAGTGTGGTGTGTCCTTTAGAAAACATTCACAAGGAAATTTATTTAATTTTCCAACTATTTGGCATTACTGGAAAAAAATTATATATTAGTTTTTCTTTAGGTTAATGGGATTCTGCTTATGCTGCTTATTTTATTATTTAATATTTGATGATTTATAGAATTTTATAATAATAGTATCAAAGTGTATCCACAGTAATTCTTCACCCTATTTAAGACCGGAATATCTCTAACATCATTGAATCATCTGTGTATTTTTCCCTATTTTATATTCTAGACCTTCTGTATTCTCCATTTTCCCCTATTCGAAATCAGCTATGACATTTTATGTTTATTCTTATTTTTTAAATTTATTTTCTTATTTTTTTAGGAGTTCAGCTTTTTGTTGAACAGGCTACAGAAGAGGTTGAGTCAAAAAGCACGAAGTCCATGTCATCAGCAGACTCTTCCAATTTTTCTTCCATTGCTTCCACTTTCTTCTCCTCACCTGGGCTTCCAGCTGCTGGGGTGGGTCCCCCAGCTCCTACCTTTGCAGGTAAGGCTCCAGATGTTGACGATGTTGATGTTGGCCAGGGCCTTTGCAAATAAGCTGGCCCAGAAAGGTTTAACGTTTACACCTGCTGCTTTAACGATGGCATTGATCTTCTTCGTGACAGTCACCTCATCATTGCACAAGATGAGGGCAGAATAGATGTAGATGAGCTCTAAGGCAGATGCCATCGTGCCAGAGAAGGCTGGGCAGGTGCTGCTGGGCGCTATGCTAGTCCCAGATGAAGGAAGAGAGGGCCTCACCCTATGTGGTCTTCCCTTCCGTGGAAGGACCTAGCATGTTAGAGGCAGCGAGGAAAGTTTACTTTTTATTTTGAAAAGCTCTTCCACATGTGTAACTTGTTGCTAAAGAATATATTGCAAAAATAAGTATGTGCTCTTCTGGAGCTTGTTCCCTTTTGCTTATTACTAATGTTCATCCATATCATCATTCATAACTGTATCTGTTCTTTTGACTGATTTATGATATTTCATCAGCTAAATATACCACAGTTTATTTCTCTCCGGTCCATGGAATCTAGGAGCTATTAACAATAAGGATGTGAACAGTTTTTACATGTCTATTAGTGCATGTCAGGAGATTTCTGGATCATATGCTTACAAATGGAATGTACAGATGCTGAATGAAGTATGCACATGATCAAATTTACAAAATAAGAATAAACTATGGTCCAAAAGTGTTAAACCAATTTAGACACTTACTGGTAGTATATGAAGATTCACAGTGCTCCATATCCTGGTAGCGTATGAGGATTCACAGTGCTGTTATCAGATTCATTCATGTTGTCTATTTCCTAGGTGTAATATTTATGTTTTTCATTTTAATGTATATTGCTGTAATGACTAAGAAGGTTTAACATCTTTTTGTTTGATAAACTACCATTTTTGTTTCCAATTAGTATGGCTACTATTCCTTTTGTGCTTTTTGTTTCTATCAGATTATCTTCCCTTGTTGATTTGTAGTTCTTCATTGATTAGGTTATTAATTTTGTTCTCCTAATTTGTGCCTTGATGATCACTCTATTTCTGGTATTTTTTTTATAAACAGAAAATTTTAAATTTAATATAGTTACATTTATCAAGTTTTATATGATTAAACCTCTTTTGTGTCTCAAGAAATTCTATCCCTTATCTTTATATATTTCTCAAATACATTTTCCTATAAAAAATATAAATTATATATTACTCTAAATGTGTTAAAATTGCCGTTCACTGTATTTCTGTAATTCTGTAATTTTTGTGTGTAATGAAAACAGAAAAATATAATTTTATTATTTTTTTTTAATTTGGAAAAGCACTGCTCTCTCTCTTTTCTTGTTAAAAGGTTTCATGTGTCTTTGCTCTTTGTAAAATTAGGAAAACAAATTCCTTGAAATTTTATTGGAATTTGGTTAAAATTGATCTCATCTATAAGATCCATTTGGAGATTAATAATATCTATCTATGGCATTGTTTGTTACATAGATTCATTGGTACTTTATATTTTGGTATTATAATTTTGTACATTTGTATGTATATTATTCAACAAATTCTTTTTGAATCCCTACTATGTGTCAGGTACTGTTCTAGCTGTATAAGACAGAACAATTAAAAAAATTGAGAAAGTAAATAAAAAGATAACAAAAAATCCTTTCCTTATATACTTTATATTCTGTGGTGGATGGACAACAAACAAATGGGTAAACTAGTTAAAACTGCTATAGGGAAAAAAAACTAAACACAAGGAAACTTAACAATGAGCGATAGTAGTTTTGGTAGTGGGCTACAATTTTAAATATGGTAGTGAGAGAAGTTCTTATTGATAATAAGACTTGTGAGTGAATTCTTGAATGAGACTTTTGTTATTGTTGTTTGTTGGTACCTAGAAAATGCAATTTAATGTTGGTATTCATCTTCAATTACCTTGTTAAACTCTCTGAAACTCTATTAGTTTCATGAGTTTGCTTGTAGATTATTTTGGATTTGCTATGTAGACTATTATAAGCAAATACATTATCTATTATTAAGGAATCAACTTATCTCTATTTGTTTCTTTTCATTCTCCACGTCCTTTCTTGTCCTGTCTTATTTGACTACCGAAGGTCTTTTCATATTGAATATTGAATTTCCACAAATGATGAGTTGAATTTTTGTCTTCTGATAATAACATAATCTTTTTTTAAAAAAGGTTTTCCATTAAGATGACTTTTACTCTGAATTTTTAATTTTTTATTAAAAATTTTTTAACAGTTATGACTTTTTTTTAATGCTTTTTTATTTCTGAGAGAGAAAAAAACAGTATGAGCAGAGGAAGGTCAGAGTGAGAAGGAAACACGGAATATGAAGCAGGCTTCAGCCTCTGAGCTAGCTGTCTGCAAAGAGCCCGATGCGGGGCTCGAACACACAAACTGTGAGATCATGACCTGAGCCAAAGTTGGATGCTTAACCGACTGAGCCACCCAGGCACCCCTAAAATTTTTTTTAATGTTTATTTTTGAGAGAGACAGAGAGACAGAGGTGAGCAGGAGAGGGAGACACAGAATCCAAAATAGGCTCCAGGCTCTGAGCTGTCAGCCCAGAGCCTGATGCAGGGCTCAAACTCACAGACCATGAGATCATGACCTGAGCTGAAGTTGGATGCTTAACGAACTGAGCCACCCAGGCGCCCCTACTCTGAATTTTTTATTAGATAAGTTTTTTTTTTTTAATTTTTAATGTTTTATTTATTTCCGAGAGAGAGAGACAGCGTGAGCAGGGGAGGGTCAGAGAGAGAGGGAGATACAGAATCTGAAACAGGCTCCAGGCTCCGAGCTAGCTGTCAGCACAGAGCCCGACACAGGGCTCGAACCCACGAACTGTGAGATCATGACCTGAGCCGAAGTCAGATGCTTAACCGACTAAACCACCCAGGCACCCCTTATTAGATAAGTTTTATCCAAGTAAGGAGGTTCTCTCTTCTAGTTTGTGTTTTTTAACTCATTTATTTATCATGAAGGTGTTTAACTTTTTGAGTGTTTAATCTGTGGATTTTTAGGTGTGTTTTTCAATTGTCTCTTACAATCTCTCATTGTGGTAGATTATTTTTAGAAACGTGATCAGCTAAAACATCCTAATATAACCACAACTCAATTTAACATACCACTGAGATTTATTTGCTAAGAAACTTTGAAAGATTTTTGGTCTATATTCATGAACGAGAGTGATTTTTTAAAAAATCTTATATTATTGTTTTAGTATCAGACAAATTGAGAGCAGTTTCTTTTATACATTTTGGGAGGATCATATGTAGAATTGCAGTTGTCTTTTGAAAAGTTCGTAGATATCACTTACAAATCCTGGAACTTTCTTTGTGGTAGAATTTTTGCCTAATAAATATATTCTTAATCAAGACTACTCAATCTTTTGTTGTTTTTTTCTTTGATAAATTTTGGTAAATTTAAATTGTTTCAGTTTTAACTTCCCAAATTAGACATTATTAGGATAATAACTCTAAATGTATTTTTAAAATTTACCTGTATTTATCTATTTCTTTGCTCACAATTTCTTCTTTTAAACATTTTTTCCAACTTTATTGAGATAACATTTACATAAAACATTGTGTAAACTTAAGGTGTAAAATGCATTGATTTGACGATGTATTACTATATATTAAATCATGATTACCACAGTAGCATTTCATAACATCGCCATCATGTCGCATGATCATCATTTTTTTGTGATGAAAACATTTACAATGTACTTTTTTAGCAACTTTCAAGTATATAATGCAGTAATTTAAATTATAATCTTAGTGTTGTGCATTAGATCCCCAGAACTTATTAATCTTCTAACTGGTAGTTTGTACTACTTGACCAACATCTCTGTTTCCCCCGCCTTGGCAACCCCATTCTATTCTGTTTCTGCAAGTTCACCTTTTTTCAGTTACCATTCATAAGTGTCACCATACAGTTTTTGTCTTTGACTTATTTCACTTAGCATTATACCCTCAAATGGCAGGACTTCTTTCTCATGGCTGAATAATACTTCATTGTATATGTACATACCATATTTTCTTTATCCATTTATCCATTGATGGATACAGGTTGTTTCCATATCTTGGCTCTTGTGAATAATCCTACAATAAACATAATAATCCTGCATTTATCTCTTCAATATTCTGTTTTCCTTTCCTTTGGATATATACCCAGAAGTGGGATTGCTGGATCATATAGTAGTTCTAGTTTTAATTTTTTGAGTAACCTACATGCTGTTTTCCATAGTGGCTGCACCAGTGTATATTCCCACCAACAGTGCATGAAGATTCCACCTCCTTGTCAATGCTTGTTATTTCTTATATTTTTGATTATTCTGAAATATGTGAGATGATACCTCATTACAATTTTAGTTTGCATTTTCCTGATGATTAGTGATATTTAACTTCTTTCCATGTGTCTATTGGCTACCTGTAGGTTTTCTTTGGAAAAACCTCTATTCAGTTCCCCCTGACCATTTTTAAAATCAGATTGGTATCTGAATGAGTTTCATGGGTTCTTTATATATTTGAGATTTTAATCCCTTATCAGGAAGATGGTGTGCAAACATCTTATTTGAGATTGCCTTTTTCATTTTGTTGATTATTTCTTTTGTGCAGAAGACAGTTGGTTTGATGCAGTCCCACTTATTTTTTGTCTTGTTGTTTGTGGCATTTCATGTCATATCTAAAAATTCTTTGCTAAGACCAGTGTCATGGAGCTTTTCCTCCATGTTTTCCTCTGGGAGATTTATGGTTTCAGGCCTTATATTTAAGTCTTTAATCTATTTTCTGCATGTGGTTATCCAGTTTATCCAAAATCATTTCTCAAAAAATCTATCCTTTCCCCACTGAGTTTTTTTGGCTTTCTTGTCAAATGTTAGTTGGCCACATATGTGTGGGTTTATTTTTGGGCTCTTGATTCTCTTTTGTGTTTGCTTTTATGCCAGTACCATATCGTTTTGACTACTGCAACTTGCTAGTGGAGTTTGAAATCGGGAAGTGTGATGCCCCTGTCTTTGTTCTTTTATCTTGGGATTTCATTGGCTACTTTGAGTCTTCTGTGGCTCTATACAAACTTTGGTATTATTTTTTTCTGTGATAAATACCATTGGAATTTTGATAGGGCTGTTATGTGATAAATACCATTGGAATTTGATAGGGCTATATAGCTTTTGATATTATGGACATTTTAATATTCTAATTTATGAACATAGGATATCTTTCCATTTGTGTCTTCTTCAGTTTTTGATTTTTATTATTTTTTATTAATTAATTATCAAGTTATCTCACATACAGTGCAGTCTTGGCTCCAGGAGTAGATTCCCTTGATTCATCTTGTATATAGCTTCCAGTGCTCATCCCAACAAGTACCCTCCTCACTGCCCATCACCAATTTTCCTCACCCTCATTAACCATCAGTTTGTTTTCTATATTTAAGAATCTCTTATGGTTTGCCTCCCTCTTTGTGACTTATTTTTCCTTCCCTTCCCGTATGGTCTTCTGTTAAGTTTCTCAAATTCCACATATAAGTGAAAACATATGATATCTGTCTTACTCTGACTTATTTCACTTAGCGTAATACCCTCCAATTCCATCGATGTTGTTGCAAATGGCAAGAATCCATTCTTTCTTCACTGCCGAGTAGTATTCCATTGTATGTATATGTGTGTGTGTATACATACACTATGTATGTGTATGTATGTGTGTGTGTGGGTGTATATATATATATATATATCTATATATATCACCTCTTCTTTATTCATTCATCAGTTAATAGACATTTGGGCTATTTCCATAATTTGACTATTATTGATAGTGCTGCTATAAACATGGGGGTACACGTGCCCCTATGAGTCAGTACTCCTCTATCCTTGGATAAATTCCTAGTAGTGCAATTGCTGGGTTGTAGGGTAATTCTATTTTTAATCTCTTGAGGAACCTCCACACTGTTTTTCAGAATGGTTGCACCAGTTTACATTTCCACCAACAGGGCAAGAGGGTTCCCATTTCCCCACATCCTCCCCAACATCTGTTATTTTTGAGTTGTTAATTTTAGCAACTCTGGCTGGTGTGAGCTGGTATCTTGTTGTGGTTTTAATTTGTATTTCCCTGATGATAAGCAGTGTTGGGTATCTTTTCATGTGTTTATCAGCCATCTGGATATCTTCTTCAGAAAAGTATCTATTCGTGTTGTCTGCCCATTTCTTCACTACATTATTTTTTTCAGATGTTGAATTTGCTAAGTTCTTTGTAGAGTTTTGATACTAATCCTTTATCCTGTATGTCATTTACAAATACTTTTTCCCATTCTATCAGTTGCTTGTTAGATTTGCTGATTGTTTCCTTCACTGTGCAGAAGCTTTTTATCCTGATACCCAATAGTTCAATTTTGCTTTTATTTCCCTTGTCTTCAGAGACATGTCAAGTAAGAAGTTGCTGCAGCTGAGGTCAGAGATTGCTGCCTGTTTTCTCCCAGAGGATTTTGATGGTTTCCTTTCTCACATTTAGATCTTTCATCCATTTTGAATTTATTTTTGTGTATGGTGTAAGAAAGTGGTCTGGTTTCATTCTTCTGCATGTTGCTGTCCATTCCTCCTGGCACCATTTGCTAAAAAGACTGTCTTTTTTCCATTGGGTACTCTTCCCTGCTTTGTTGAATATTAGTTGGCCATATAATTGTGGGTCCATTCTGGGTTCTCTAATCTACTCCACTGGTCTATGTGTCTGTTTTTGTGTCAATACCATACTGTCTTGGATTCCTTACTATCTCTTTCTGTTGCTTTATTACTGGGGTATAGAGATGCACTGATTTCTGTAAATTGCCCTTATATCTTATGACTTTGCTGAATTCATGGATGAATTCCAGTAGTTTTTTGGTGGAGTCTTTTGGGATTTCCATATACAGTATCATGTCATCTGCACAAAGTGAAAGTTTAATTTCTTCTTTGACAATTCAGATGCATTTTATTTCATTCTTTTGCCTGACTACTGAGGCTAGGACTTCCAACACTATGTTCAACAATAGTGGTGAGAGTGGTTATACCTGTCATGTTCCTGATCACAGGGGGAAGGCTCTCAGTTTTTCCCCATTGAGAATGATATTAGCTGTGGGCCTTTCCTATATGGCTTTTTTTTTTTTTTTTCCCAAGGATGTTCATTCTATCTTGACTTTCTTGAGTTTTTTTTTTTTTTTTAAAGAAACGATGCTACATTTTGTCAAATGCTTTTTCTGCATCTATTGATAGGATCCTATGGTTCTTACCCTTCTATTAATGTGATATATTACATTGATTGATTTGTGAATATTGTTCCAGCCCTGCAGCCCAGGAATGAATCCCACTTGATATGGTGAATAATTCTTTTAAGGTACTTGAATTAGACTTGCTATTATCTTGATGAGAATTTTTGCATTCATTTTTATCAGGGATATTGGCCCCTAATTCTCCTTTTTAGTTGGGTTTGGGAATCCAGGTAATGATGACTTCATAAGTCTGGTACAATTTCCCTGGGAAGCCATCTGGTCCAGGACTCTTATTTGTTGGAAGATTTTTGATAACTGATTTAATTTCTTCACTGATTATGGGGCTGTTCAAGTTTTCTATTCATTCTCATTTGAGTTTTGATAGTGTGTGGGTATCTAGGAATTTGTCCACTTTTTCCAGATTGTCCGGTTTGTTGGCATATAATATTTCATAGTATTCCCTAATAATTGTTCGTATTTCTGTGGTGTTGGTTGTGATTTCTCCTCTTTCATTCACGATTTGATCTAATTGGGTCCTCTTTTCTTTTTGATCAATCTGGAAGGGGTTTGTCAATTTTGTTTATTCTTTCAAAAAACCAGCTCTTAGATTCTTTGATCTGTTTTACTGTGGGGTTTTTTGGATTCTATATTTTTTATTTCTGCTCTAGTCTTTATTATTTCTCTTCTGCTGGCTTTGGGCTTTCTTTGCTGTTGTCTTTCTAATTCTTTTAGGTGTGAGGTTAGGTTCTATATTTGAGTCTTTTCTTCTTGAGATACGCTTCAGTTGCATGTATTTTCCTCTTAGAACTGCTTTTGTTGCATCCCAAATGGTTTGGACTGTTGTGTTTTCATTTTAATTTTCTTCCATATATTTTTAAAATTTCTTCTTTAATTTCTTGATTGACCCATTCATTCTTTGGTAGGATGTTCTTTAACCTCCATTTATTTGGGGCTTTTCAAATTTTTTCTTTTGGTTGATTTCAAGTTTCATAGCGTTGTGAACTGAAAATATGCATGGTATGATCACAATCCTTTTATATTTGTTGAAGGCTGTTTTGTGGCCCAGTAAGTGATCTATTTTGGAGAATGTTCCATGTGCACTCAAGAACATGTATTCTGCTTTTGGATGAAAGTTCTGAATATATCTGTTAAGTCCATCTGGTCCAATGTGTCATTCAGAGCTGTTGTTTCCTTATTGATTTTTCTGCCTAGATGATCTGTCCATTGCTGTAAGTGGAGTGTTAAAGTCCCTTACAATCATACTATTATTATCTATATGTCTGTTTATGTTTGTGATTAATTGATTTATATATTTGGGTGTCACCACATTGAGGGCATAAACAGTTACAATTGTTAGCTCTTCTTCATGGATAGATCACTTAATTATGATATAACGCCCTTCATCTCTTGTTACAGTCTTTGTTTTAAAATCTATAGTTTGTCTGATATAAATATGGCTACTCTCATTTTCTTTTGACATTCAGTGCCATGATAAATTGTTCTCCAACCCCTCACTTTCAATCTGCAGGCATCCTCAGGCCTAAAATGAGTTTCTTGTAAGCAGCATGTAGAGAATCTTGTTTTTTTAATCCATTCTGCTACCCTAAGTCTTTTGATTGGGGCATTTAGTCCATTTACATTCAAAGTGATTATTGAAAGATATGGATTTAGTATCCTTGTGTTATTTGTAGATTTTGTGGCTGTGGTGATGTCTCTGGTTCTTTGTAGTCTTTGCTGCTTTCTACTCACAGATTGTCCCTTAGAATCATCTGCAGGGCTGGTTTAGTGGTCATGAACTCGTTTAGTTTTTGTTTTTCTGGGAGAGCCGTTATCAATCCTTCTATTCTTGAATGACAGTCTTGCTGGATAAAGGATTCTTGGCTGCATATTTTTGCTCTTTAGCACATTGAATATTTCCTGCCACTCTTTTCTGGACTGCCCAGTTTCAGTGGACAGGTCTGTTACTACCCTTATGTGACTACCCTTGTAGATTAAGGCCTATTTGTCCCTACTTGATTCCAGAATTCTCTCTTTATCTTTGTATTTTTCCAGTTTCACTATGATATGCCATGGTGTTGACTGTTTTTGATTTTGAAGGAAGTTCTCTGTGCCTCCTAGACTTGGATGTCTGTTTCTTTCTCCAGATTAGGAAAGTTGTCAGGTGTAATTTGTTGAAATAAACCTCTATCTCTTTCTCTCTCTCTCTCCTTCTTCTGGAGCTCCTATGATATGGATATTATTTCATTTCATTGAATCTCTTAGGTCTCTAATTCTCCCCTCGTGGTCCAGTAATTTCTTTTCCCTCTTTTTTCCAGCTTCATCATTTTCCATAATTTTATCTTCTCTTTCACCTATTTTCTCCCCTGCTTCTTCCATCCTTGCTGTCACTGCCTCTGGTTTATTTTGCACCTCATTTATAACATTTCTTAATTCGTGACTATTTCTTAGTTCCTTGATCTCTGCAGCAATACTTTCTCTACTGTCTCCTAGGCTTTTTTCAAACCTAGCTATTAGAATTATGACTATTACTCTAAATTCTTATCCATATATATTGTTTATATCTGTTCTGAGCAATTGTTTGGCTGTCATTTCTTCCTGGAATTTCTTTCGAGGAGAACTTTCCCATTTAACCATTTTTGCCAGGTTTCTGTCTTTTACAGGGTTTAATAACTTGTTACATGTCCTGCATCTGCAAGTACTACTGTTTTGAAAAAGGGTGATACACTGTCTGGAGCTGGCAATGTGTTGTGTGCACTCTCTTTTTGCATATTTGGCTTCTCTATCCCACTGCTCATAGTGGCGGACTGTTTGGACCTTCCATCAAGTGTGCTTTGATTTGTATGTTGAAGTAACCCTGGAAAAAAGGGAAGAGGGGTGGAACATTATCCTGTACAAAGAGAAATGAAAGGGGTGAAGAAAATAAAAGACAAGGTCAAGAATCAAAGAAACTAGAAGGCTTAATCCGGAGAGAGAGGGGGAAATAAAGGAGATTACAGAAAGGTATAAAAAGAGTAGAGTAAAAATGCCTGATTAAACAAACAACCAGAACAGAGAAAGAAAGAAAAAAATTACATATATATAATAAGAATTGACCAATAAATCAAATCAGGAACAACGACCCTGATTCCAAAGGAAAGAAAAAGAAAAGAGGAGTGTAGAAAGAAAAAGAATGGAAAAGAAAACGGGGGGGGGGGAGGAAGAGAGTAATAAAAAAAAATTAAAAACAAACTAATGTACAAAACCACAGGACAGTTGTCTGTTGGTGGGTGTTCTGGTCTGGAGGAGAGGCTGCCTGGTTCATTCAGTGTCAGTCTCACTCTGGTAGATACTCAGTTACCAGTCACAGAGGGGTGGGGTTTGGTGTAAGCAGTCCTGGTACTGGGTACCCCTGTCCTGTTACTTGAAACCCTAACATGTTGGTGTTGGGGGGGAAAATGGCGACACCCAATGTCTCCTTCCTGGACTGGTGTCTCAAACAATGCTATTCAGGCAGCCCTCGCAGATCAGCAGCAGGTGGCAGCTAGCTTGTCCTGCTTCATGGTCTCCCATACCTCCTAGGCACTCTGCTAGGATTCAAAACCTGAAGTCTTAAAGGATCCTGCATAGCACGGACCTACTTTTGGGGTGGCACCACTCTGCACAGCTGACAAAGGGCCTCTGGCTGGCGCCTGCAGGGTCTTTTGTCCTTTGGGGAAGGAGAATTAAAACCTCCTCCCACAGTTCTCCAGGTAAAGGACTGTTGACTCCCAGTGAGCTCCCCCGCCCGCTCTGGGTTCATGCCTACATCACAGGTTCACCTCTCTCAATTCTTAAATACACACCTCTGTCCCACCAAGCTATCTCTTTCCACCTGTGGAGATTTTTCTGTCTCCCTGCAGCCTGTATTCCTGGCATTCCAAGGTCAGTGTTCTTCCTGGCATTCCAAGGTCAGTGTTCTGACCTCAATACAGCTGTGTTTGAGAGATGAGGGAAATCCTGGTCCCCGTACTTCTCTGCAATCTTAACTTCTCATTCCTCAATTTTTAAAATCAGAGTCTTGTAGTTTGCAGTGTAGAGATCTGTCACCTCCTTAGTTAAATGTGTTTCTTAATATTTTATTGTTAATGATGTTATCGTGAATGAGATTTCTTTTACATATTTCATTGTAAGGGTATAAAAATGCAAGAGATTTATGGATATTAATTTTATATGCAGCAACTTTACTGAATGCTGATTAGTTCCAACAGGTTTTTTTTTTTTTTGGTTGAGTATTTAGTATTTTCTCTATATAAGATTATATCATCTACAAATAAAGATGGTTTTACTTCTTTTGTTCCAATTTGGATGCCTTTTAATACTATGTTGAATAAGAGTATGATAGTGGATGCCCATTCTTGGGTCTGATCTTTGAAGAAAAGCTTTGAATCTTTCACCATTGAGTATGATGTCTGCTGGTGTTAGTGTGATGTTAGTATGATGTGGGCCTATCATGTATGGTCTTTCTGGTTGAGGTATATTCCTTCTATATCCAATTTGTTGGAAGCTTTTTATCAGGACAGGATATTGTACTTTGTCAAATACTTTTTCTTCATCTATTGAGATGACCTTATGAATTTTATCTTTACTTTTAATGTGGAAATACCACATTTGTTGATTTGTACATGGTGAATCATCATGGCCTCCCAAGGTTAATCCCAATTGATAATGATATATTATACTTTTAATGTATTGTTGAATTCAATTTGCTTATTTTTTGAAGAGAAGTTTTGTTCTATATTCATTAGGGACATAGGTCTGTATTTCTGTTTTCTAGTAGTATGTAGTATCCTTATCTTGCTTTTGTATCAGGGTAGTACTGTCTTTGTAAAATAAGTTTGGGAGTATTCTCTTCTCTTCAGTTTTTCAGAAGAATTTGAGAAGAACTGACATTATTTCTTCTTTAAATGTTTAGTAGAATTTACCAGTGAAATGGTCTGGTCCTGGGCTTTTCTTTATTGAGAATTGTTTGATTGCTGATTTAATCTCTTTTATCTAACATTTGTCTATTCAGATTTTCTTTTTCTTTAACATTCATTATTGAAAGGTTGTATGTTTTTTGGAATTTTTTCTTCTAGGTTATCCAATTTATTGGCATCTAAATGTTCACAGTCTCTTATGGTGGTTTGTAGTTCTTTGGTATCGGTTATAATGTCTCCTCTTTCATTTTTTATTTATTTAAATCTTCTCTCTTTCTTAATCTAGCTAAATGTTTTTCAATTTTGTGTGTCTTTTCCAAATACACCTCTCAGTTTCACTGATCTTTTCTATTATTTTTCTGATCTCTATTTTACTTATTTTTGCTCTCATCTTTCTGATTTCCTTCTTTCTGTTAATTTTGTGCTTTGATTGTTCTTTTTATACGTCTTTGAAGTATAAAGTTACGTTCTTTATTTGAGGTCTTTCTCTTTTCTTATATATAGGCATTTATTGCTATGAACTTTCTTCTTAGAAACACCTTTGCATCTCATAGGTTTTGGTATGTCGTGTTTCTATTTTCATTTGTTTGAATATTTTTTTCTTTTTTTCTTTTCCTTTTTCTGTGTTCCATTGATTGTTCAGGGGTGTGTTGTTTAATTTCCACATATTTAAAATAACAGTGTTCCTCTGTTGATTTCTAGTTTGATATTATTGGAACGATAGGAAAAAGACACTTGGTAGAGTTTTACTTTAAATTTGTTAAGGCTTGTTTTGTGGCTTGTCATATGATCTATCTTGGAGAATGTTCCATGCATGTTTGAAAATACTATATTCTGCTGCTGTTGACTATAGTATAAAGGTCAAAGGACAAGAGTATCAAAAACACCTACTGTTACTATAATTTGTTAATAAATATACAAGAAGAAGTAAATAGTAACACCAAAAACATTAAAGGGGTGAGATACCTGGGTGGCTCAGTTGATTAAGCTCCTGGCTTTTGATTTCAGTTCAGGTCATGATCTCTTGTTTCATGAGTTTCAGCCTTGTGTAGGGCTATGCACTGATAGCGTGGAGCCTGCTTGGGATTCTACCTGTTTCTCAGCCCTTCTCCTGCTTGTTAATGCTCTCTGTGTTTCAAAATAAATAAACAAGCTTAAAAAAACATTAAAGGGGGGGAAGTAAAAGTATAATTTTTGTATGTGATCAAAGTTGTTATCAGCATAAAATAGAGGGTTATATTTATATGATGTTTTATGTTTCAGGTAACCACAAAACAAAAACGTGTAATAGTGTCACAGAATATAAAGACACAGAAATCAGAACATACTACTTTGAAAAATCACCAATTTACAAAGAAAGGCAACATGAGAAGAAAAAAGGAAATAGGAAACTGCAAAACAGCCAGAAAACAATAAAATGGCATTAGTAATCCTTACATATCAAGAATTACTTTATTTTTTTTATTTATTTATTTTTGGCTTCTTTATTTTTGTTTTGTTTTGTTTACAAATAGTTTATTGTCAAATTAGTTTCCACATAACACCCAGTGCTCATCCCCACAAGTGTCCTCCTCCATGCCCATCCCCCCTCCCCCCCACATCCATCAGTCCTCAGTTTTTGTCAGCATTCAAGAGTCTCTCATGGTTTGCCTCTCTCCCTTTCCCCCACCATTTCCGCCCTTCTTCTCCCCCTTGTTCCTCCGTCAAGTTCCTCCTAATCCTCCTATACGTGCAAACATATGATATTTGTCCTTCTCTGCCTGACTTATTTCGCTCAGCATAACACCCTCAAGGTCCATCCATGTTGCTACACATGGCCAGATTTCATTGTTTCTCATTGCCATGTAGTATTCCATGGTATAGATAAACCACATCTTCTTGATCCATTCATCTGTTGATGGACACTTAGGCTCTTTCCATGTTTTAGCTATTGTGGAGAGTGCTGCTATGAACATTGGGGTACATGTGCTCCTATGCCTCAGCATTTCTGTATCCCTTGGGTAAATTCCTAGCAGTGCTATTGCTGGGTCATAAGGGAGTTCTATTGTTAGTTTCCTGAGGAACCTCCACACTGTTTTCCAGAGGGGCTGTACCAGTTTACATTCCCACCAACAGTGTAGGAGGGTGCCCGTTTCTCCACATCCTCGCCAGCATCTAGAGTTCTCTGATTTGCTCATTTTAGCCACTCTGACTGGCGTGAGGTGGTATCTCAGTGTGGTTTTGATTTGTATTTCCCTGATGAGGAGGGATGCTGAGCATCGTTTCATGTGTCTGTTGGCCATCTGGATGTCCTCTTTGGAGAAGTGTCTGTTCATGTCTTCTGCCCATTTCTTCACTGGGTTGTTTGTTTTTCGGGCGTGTAGTTTGGTGAGTTCCTTATAGATTCTGGATATTAACCCTTTATCTGATATGTCATTTGCAACTATCTTTTCCCATTCCGTTGGTTGCCTATTAATTTTCTGGGTTGTTTCCTTGGCTGTGCAGAAGCTTTTAATCTTGATGAGGTCCCAACAGTTTATTTTTGCTCTTGATTCCCTTGCTTTTGGGGATGTGTCAAGTAAGAAGTTGCTGCGGTGGAGGTCAAGGAGGTTGTTTCCTGCTTTCTCCTCTAGGGTGTTGATAGTTTCCTGTCTCACGTTCAGGTCCTTTATCCATTTTGAGTTGATTTTTGTGCATGGTGTGAGAAAATGATCTAGTTTCATTCTTCTGCATGTTGCTGTCCAGTTCTCCCAACACCATCTGTTAAAAAGGCTGTCTTTTTTCCATTGGATATTCTTTCCTGCTTTGTCAAAGATCAGTTGGCTGTATACTTTTGGGTCCACTTCTGAGTTCTCAATTCTGTTCCATTGGTCTATGTGTCTGTTTTTGTGCCAATACCATACTGTCTTGAGGATGACAGCTTTGTAGTAGAGGCTGAAGTCTGGGATGGTGATACCTCCCGTTTTGGTTTTATTTTTCAGTATTACTTTGGCTATTCGGGGTCTTTTGTGGTTCCATACAAATTTTTGGATAGTTTGTTCTAGTTTTGAGAAGTATGCTGGTGCAATTTTGATTGGAATTGCATTGAATGTGTAGAGTGCTTTAGGTAGTAATGACATCTTAACTATATTTATTCTTCCTATCCATGAGCATGGAATGTTTTTCCATTTCTTTGTGTCTTCTTCAATTTCCTTCATAAGTTTTCTATAGTTTTCATCATACAGATCTCTTGTATCCTTGGTTAGGTTTATTCCGAGGTATTTTATGGTTTTTTGTGCAATTGTGAATGGGATCAGTTTCTTGATTTCTCTTTCTGTTGCTTCATTATTGGTGTATAAAAATGCAACCGATTTCTGTACGTTGATTTTGTACCCTGCAACTTGGCTGAATTCTTGGATCAGTTCTAGTAGGCTTCTGGTGGAGTCTGTCGGGTTTTCTATGTAGAGTATCATGTCATCTGCGAAGAGTGAAAGTTTGACTTCCTCTTTGCCAATTCTGATGCCTTTGATTTCCTTTTGTTGTCTGATGGCTGATGCTAGGACTTCCAGCACTATGTTAAACAACAGTGGTGAGAGTGGACATCCCTGTCGTGTTCCTGATCTCAGGGGGAAAGCTCTCAGTTTTTCCCCGTTGAGGATGATGTTAGCTGAAGGCTTCTCATAGATGGCTTTGATGATGTTTAAGTAGGTTCCTTCTATCCCAACTTTCTCGAGAGTCTTTATTAAGAAGGGATGCTGTATTTTGTCAAATGCTTTTTCTGCATCTATTGACAGGATCATATGGTTTTTATCTTTTCTTTTATTGATATGATGGATCACATTGATTGATTTGCGAATGTTGAACCAGCCCTGTAACCCAGGAATGAATCCCACTTGATCTTGGTGGATGATTCTTTTGATATGCTGCTGGATTCGATTTGCAAGGATCTTGTTGAGAATTTTTGCATCCGTATTCATCAAGGATATTGGCCTATAGTTCTCTTTTTTTGCTGGATCTCTGTCTGGCTTGGGAATCAGAGTGATGCTGGCTTCATAAAATGAGTCCGGGAGTTTTCCTTCGACTTCTATTTTTTGGAATAGCTTGAGAAGAATTGGGATTAATTCTGTTTTAAATGTCTGGTAGAATTCCCCAGGGAAACCATCAGGTCCAGGGCTCTTATTTGTTGGGAGATTTTTGATCACTGATTCGATTTCTTCACTCGTTATGGGTCTGTTCAGGTTTTCTATTTCTTCCCGTGTGAATTTTGGTAGTGAGTGTGTGTTTAGGAATTTGTCCATTTCTTCTAAGTTGTCCAATTTGTTGGCATATAATTTTTCATAGTATTCCCTGATAATTGCTTGTATTTCTGAGGGGTTGGTTGTAATAAGTCCATTTTCATTCATAATTTTGTCTATTTGGGTGCTCTCTCTTTTCTTTTTGATAAGCCTGGCTAGAGGTTTGTCAATTTTGTTTACTTTTTCAAAAAACCAACTCTTGGTTTCATTGATCTGTTCAATTGTTTCTTTGGTCTCTATGTTGTTTATTTCTGCTCTAATTTTTACTATTTCTCTTCTTCTACTGGGTTTAGGGCGTTCTTGTTGCTCTGCCTCTAGCTCCTTTAGGTGAGCTGTTAGATTTTGGACTTGTGCTTTTTCTAATCTCTTGAAATAGGCCTGGAGAGCAATGTACTTTCCTCTTAGGACTGCCTTGGCCGCATCCCATAGATTTTGAATTGTTGTGTTTTCATTTTCATTTGTTTCCATATATTTTTTAATTTCCTCTCTAATTGCCTGATTGGCCCATTCATTCTTTAGAAGGGTGTTCTTTAACCTCCATGTTTTTGGCGGTTTTCCAGACTTCTTCCTGTAATTGATTTCAAGTTTCAAAGCATTGTGATCTGACAGTGTGCATGGTATGATCTCTATTCTTTTATATTTATTGAGGGCTGCTTTATGTCCCAGTATGTGATCTATCTTGGAGAATGTGCCATGCGCACTTGAGAAGAAAGTAAATTCCCTGGCCTCAGGATGTAAAGTTCTAAATATATCCGTCAGATCCATCTGGTCCAATGTGTCTTTCAAGTCCATTATTTCTTTAGTGATTTTCTGTCTGGTTGACCTATCCATTGCTGTAAGCGGAGTATTAAAGTCCCCTGCTATTAGCACATTCTTATCTATAAGCTTGTTTCTGTTTGTGATTAATTGTTTTAGATATTTAGGTGCTCCCATATTCGGTGCGTAGACATTTATGATTGTTAGTTCTTCCTGATGGATGGACCCTGTAATTATTATGTAGTGCCCTTCTTCATCTCTTGTGATTGTCTTTAATTTAAAGTCCAGTTTGTCTGATATAAGTATCGCTACTCCGGCTTTCTTTTGATTTCCTGTAGCATGATATATATTTCTCCATCCCCTTACTTTTAATCTGAAGGTATCTTCCCGTCTAAAATGAGTTTCTTGTAGACAGCATATAGATGGATTTTGTTTTTTAATCCATTCTGCTACCCTATGTCTTTTGATTGGAGCATTCAGCCCATTTACATTCAGTGTTATTATTGAAATATGTGGGTTTAGAGTCTTTGTATCTTTTGTAGGGTTCATGTTTGTGGTGGTGTCTCTGGTATCTCTGTTCCTTGCAACCTTTCCTTCAGAGCGTCCCCCTCAGGATTTCTTGTAGGGGTGGCTTAGTGGTGACAAATTCTTTCAATTTCTGTTTATTTGGAAAGGTTTTTATCTCTCCTATTTTGAATGACAGGCTTGCTGGATAGAGGATTCTTGGCAGCATAATTTTACTGTTCATCACATTGAAGATCTCCTGCCATTCCTTTCTGGCCTGCCAAGTTTCAGTAGATAGGTCTGTCACCACTCTGATAGGTTTCCCTTTGTATGTTAGGACCCTTTTCTCCCTAGCTGCTTTCAAATTTCTCTCTTTGTCCTTATATTTTGCCATTTTCACTATGATATGTTGTGCAGAAGATCAATTCAATTTGCATCTGAGGGAGGTCCTCTGAGCCTCTTGTATTTCAACATTTACTTCCTTCCCCAGGTCGGGGAAGTTCTCTGCTATAATTTGTTCCAGGACTCCTTCAGCACCTTTCCCTTTCTCTTCCTCTTCTGGGATTCCTATGATACGGATATTGTTGTGTTTCAGAGAGTGTTTTTTGAATGGTATCTCTTGGTCATCCTTGTTGGGACCTTGGTTATTTTATTTTCCTATTCATAGTGATATTTGGGACTCTCCACCTTGTGTACTCTGGCTTGTTTCTTGAGGTAGCCGTTAGAAGGCTTTCTCAGTGGATTCTGCATCCTTTTTCTTCCAATCTCTCAGGTTTTGTAAGGTTTCCAGTGGCTTCAGATCTTTTCTGTGTGATGTATGGGCACGAGTGCAAGTACGGAGCTCCTTACTTCTCCACCATCTTGCCCCTCCACTCAAGAATTACTTTAAATATAAATGGATTGAATTCTCTTTAAAAAGCACAGAGTGGATGGGTTGTTCAAAACAAGACCTAACTACATGGGTTTCTACAAGAGACTCACTTCAGAGACCTGTATTCTCTGACAGGAATGGACAGATATTCCATGCAAGTGGAAACCAAAAGAAAGCAAGAGTAGCTACACTTATATCAGAGAAAATAGATCTTAAGCTAAAAATGCTAATAAAAGACAAAGAAGGCTGCAATAAATGATAGAGGTTAGCTTATCAAGAAGATACAACAATTGTAAATGTATATTTGCCCAACATCAGAGCATCTAAATATATTAAGCAAATACTAAAAGATCTGAAGCAGGAAATAGACAATAAAAAAATAATAGTAGAGGACATCAAAACCCCCCTTCCAGCAATGAATGGATCATCCAGACAAAATCGACAGAGAAGTGTTGGACTGGAACCACATGTTAGTCTAAATGAACCTAATAGACATACAAAGGACATCATAATTCTTCTTGTATTCTTAGGTACCATTTTCAATCTTCCTGATGTATAACCTTTGGAAACTCCCTTAGTGAAAATTTGTTGGTGATAAAAATCTTTTCATTTTCTTAAAATCTCGTAAATACCTATGTTTTAGATTCATAACGAAAAATCTTATGATCATGCAATTCTAGTTTGACATTTAATATTGGAATTTTGACAATTACTATACTTTATTAGCATCTATAGTTGCTTTTTGAGATGCCTGTTATTAATCTAATTATCTTTTTTGTAGATGATCTGTCATTCTTGTTTAACATCTCTGTGTCTTCTGTTTCACTACAATGTGGATTTTATCTAAATTACCCTTCTTGGTACATTTTGTGCTTTCTGTGTACATCCTTACATGTCTTTGATAAGCTCTGAAAATTTCTCACCTTTCCTCTATTCTAATGGCAATTCCTAGCCATTCTAGTCAACAGTTTTACCATAAGCCTGATTTTACAAAGGAGAATAATGAGAAAATGGGAGACTAAGTAACTTTCCAAAACTCACATCATCAAAAAATTAAATGATCAAGTTACCTGGGATCTGATTATATATAATTTGTACACCTTTATTCTATACTTGTGTCTTTTAACTTTTTTCTCTTTCCGTAGTCTCCCTGTGTTATTGCTATATATACCTCTGCCAGATTACTAATTATCTCCTTAGCTGTGTCTAATCTGTTATTTAATCCTGGCAGGAAATTTTTTACTTACATGTGTTATTTCTAAAAGTTTTATTTTTAATATTTCTTTGACAATTGTTGGTCTCTTTTCCTTCTAACTTCTTCCCCCTAATTCCAGTATAGTTAACATAGAAGATTGTATCAGTTTCAGGTGTGCAATATAGTGACTCAAAAGTTCCATATAGTACTCTGTATTCATCAAGGTAATTGTACTGTTTAATCCCTGTTACCTATTTCACCTATTTCCTCACCTCTACTCTGGTAGCCATCAGTTGTCCTGTATAGTTAAGAGTCTGTCTGTTTTTCTCTTTTGAGAAAACATACTCCATACTGTCTTTCACAGAGGCTGTACCAGTTTGCATTTCCACCAGTAGTGCATCAGCGTTCCTATTTCTCCACATCCTTGCCAACACTTGTTTCTTGAGTTTTTTCTTTCATCCATTTTGACAGGTTTGAAGTGCTATCTCATTGTAGTTTTGAGGTGCATTTCCCATAAGATGAGTTTTCATGTGCCTGGTGGCCAGCTGTATGTTCTTGCAGAAATGTCTGTTCATGTCTTCTGCCCATTCTTTCTCATTTCTTATTCAATTTTTTTTATCTCTTTAAAAATTTCACATATCATGAACTTATTTTTCATACCCAATAATTCTGGATTCTGAATTGGTTGGTTATTATGTTTGTCTTCATTTCTGTTGACCCTCACCGATGGATGCGTATTTCTATGTTCGCTCATTGAATGTTCATTGTGGACTCTTACTGAAACTAATCTACAGGAATTCTGAATATATAAATGGGAGACATTTTTCTCTATGAAAGCTTTATGTTTGGCAAGATTCAGGGTCAGTACTGACCTGGGATGGCTTAGTTCTCTTAGTTCATGATTAATGCAAGAGTTTCAAGTTCGGATCCATTCTTGCCAATGCCTAGAGGCATAGTCTCTGAATGGCAGTGCTGATGAAGGCCTCAAACTCAAGGTAAATCTCCCTTAAAAAATTCCCTGCTCCATTTACCTCTTCTTATTACTTTTTGCTCTAGTTTCAGCTAGGCACTTTTTCTCTTTCTAGAAACTTCTCTTATTTTTAGGAAACTCAGTAATATCATAAAAGTAGATTTGGTATACTTTATCCAAACTGTGGTTCTATTTTATCAGGAGGAGGCTTCAACCTAGCTAATAACTTCTGATCATTCTTTTCTTTTTCTCCTAGTTCTTTAAGACTGTACTCTTTAATTTTCAAACTTCAACATAGGTAATATTCCTTGTAAATTAATTAAGAGTTAAAACGTCTGTATGTGATGCACAACAAAATTATACCATCATTAGCCAATGGATATTACACTAATCACTTAAATTTAAAAAAGCAAACCAACATATTTTTTTAAACTATTAGAAATCTAGATATTAACAACTGGTGATATTTTTCCCATGTTTGTGAAGATAGTCTTTCTATGAAATTAATAACCTGATTTTGAGGTTTTATTTGCATTACTGTAGAGGCATTAAAATACATACAAACCATAGTAATTTGTTTTTGACATGTTTATTAGTTTGCTTTTTCATTAATTATATCTCTTTATTATTCAAAAGATTCTTTTTGAGGAGCAAAATAACTTGGGAGTAAACAAAATTCACTTAATTACCAATTTGAAAAATTGTATTGTTTTCTGTGATCATAAGAGTTACTTCTTTGGTTGTGTCTTTGAGTATTTATTGTTTAGTTTTATTTAAAGGCAAATTAGGTATTCATGGATTTTTATATGTGCTGTAAGTGTGTCAGTATGACAGAGATAAAACCTGCTTGAAAACAATAATTGTTTATGGAGACATTATGGCTTTATGTCAACAAATGACCATTTTATATATCATTGTAATTAATCTTAGGTATATAATCTAGTGTAACAAGTTTCTTCCTTCTATGCACATATGTACATCATGCCTTACCTATAGTCAAAATGTCCAAAAATTTACTTAAAATAGAAGTAACCATTGAGAAGAGTGTCAGGTGTTTTTATGTACACAGAGACTGAATGGTAATCAGAGTGAAAAATTTCTGTGCCAGTGCATTTTTGCATTCACACATGACCAATTTCTGCTTAAGAGGTAAGAGTGCATTGTATGAATAGGTGAAAACTTCATTTGTTTTAAGAAAGAATTTAGCTATTTTGCCTAAAAAGGTATGCATTAGTATATGTCATACATTACTTTCAGAGCTCACTGTAAAAGATGGTAGTTCTTAGCTGACGCCACAGTGTTATGCTTTCCAAAGCCAAACAGACAGATGGGCTTTCATTATTTTCTTGACTTTTTATATTTGTTGATAATTGTTGTAATTAATTTTTAATCTGAAGACTTGTAAAGCAATACTTAGGGATTTAACAAACCAAACTTATATTAATGAAGCACAAACTGTCCAAATATTCCCCCTATATCAAACTTCACCAAGCGGTAATAACTCCTTCTTGGTCAAGGGCTGATCCCAAAGCATCTGGGAAACAAGATCCTTTGGTATGATGACCAACAATATGCACACACTGAAAAGGTGATAGATGGTGCATTGTGCTAAAAGTACTTGTATTTAGTGGGTATTCAACACTGAGTGTCCTAATTCCAGGCTTATGATACATTTTTTAAAAGTTGATTTTGAGAGAGAGTGTGTGTGAGAGAGTTCTGGAGGAGCAGAGAGAGAGGAAAAGAAAGAATCCCAAGCAGGCTCCATGCTGTCAAGACAGAGCCCAATGCATGGCTCGATCATACAAGTTTTGAGATCATGACCTGAGCAGAAACCAAGAGTTGGACACTTAGACTGAGCCATTTGGGCACCCCATTGGCTTACCATAATAAAATTATCGAGGAACCCAGTGGAATTGTAAAAATTCCACAATATTAGATTATTTCCATACTTATTTCCACACATACAGACTGTGCTTCTGGCCCTCTCCTTTCTCCAATAAGAAACTAAGAAATTTCAGTAGCTTTTCCACAGTCATGGGTAATTGGTGTTCAAAATAGAAATTCACCATTAATTTTCTATACTCATAATTTGTGATCAAGATCCTCTTTAAGAGGAGACTTTCCATATTAATTAGAAAGATAACTAAAAATACCACCCATTGAAAGCCATGTGCCAAACACTGTGCAAAAGGCTGATTAAACATGATCTTATTTTATCCTCCTAACACTCTTAATGTAATTTTAATTACCTTTATTTCACAAAGTAGAAAACTGAAACAGAATAAATTGCAAAAACTCCCATCATTAGAAAACGTCAAAAAAGAAACTAGAACCGCAATGTGTTCCATATAATCTCTACCTTTCTTAGAGCCTATGTGTGGATGTGGCTGAACACACAGTATACCAGCAAATATGATCTACACTCCCATGAAATATGAAGTATAGATGCTCTCCCAATTGGTCAGTTTATAATTTAAGTTAAATTTTTGCATAAACTGCAAGACACGTCCGGGAGGAAAGAGGAGGTTATTCTTTTACAGATATAATAACGTAAGTGGATTTCAGTTGTTTTCCTGAGCCTTGAAGAGAGCTTTGGAAAATGGGACATATATGATGTGTCAGATGGACAATGAGAGATCCAAGGGGTAAAGAGGAACCAGTCACCCTAGCCACCTTTTCATTTCTTTTCTTTCCTTCCTGTCAAAAAATGGCTCACTTTTTGCTCAGAATAGACTTCTAATCCTTGTCTACAAAGCCACTAGCATTCCCTTATCAAAAGGCTGACTCCATGCCAGCCTCCCAAAGGAGCCCTACCCTGATAACAGGTCGGATAAATGCGTCTTCTCCCAGGTCTCTGACAGTGGCTTTCCCCAAACATCTTTCTTTGAGATTTTTAAACATTTTCCTCAAAAACAAAAAGAAGAAAATGATATCTGGTTTGTCATCTTGTTTTGTGTGATTGTAAATTCAGACACTCTTTTGGCTGCTTTGTAGGACATGAAGGTCAAGAAATATTTAGTACATTAAAGTGTCAATTTGTCTAATGGAATGCAGGCTGGGATAGGTAGAAAATGGCTTCTAAAAGAGACAGAGTATTGTCCTGAAAAAAACAGGTAATTCCCTCCTCAGTAATTATGACGTGATACCTTAGCTATGATGGGTTGTTGATCGTGAGCCATGATGGGGAGGGACTCATGGTTTCAGTGGGGAGAGCTTCCAAGGGAGTGGTGAGTGTTTTTCTACCCTGCTAAACAGCATGGAAGAGAGGAAGCGGCTTCCTTGGTAGACATAATGACAGTAATTTAAAAGGGGGGTGGAGGAGGTCACTATTCATTTTTTTGCAAAATATTTCAGATGTCCTCCTTTTGCTGTGTACATTCATAGGGAATTAGAAGAGAATGAAACATTTAAAGGACCTACATAGGATATCACGCTGCCGGAGGGTCCCAGCATGTGGCAAAATGGAACCTTTCATTAGGGGATGTAAGTAGGGATTTCAGGGGAGGGTTAAGTGACATGAGCATTAATATTGCAGTACAGGCTGAAAAGTTGGCCATCCAGAGGTAAAGACAATATTCAAAGACTGAGAATTTGGCACTCCATTTCCTCAACCATGTATTATCATTCTTAGATGTTATTTTCTGACCGTTAAGCTTCTTAACATAACCTTATGCCATAAAAATAAGTACCTGTACAATATACAGAAGGGAAAAAGACCTTTTTTTTTTGATGCATAGAAATTCTCAAGAATATGGTAAAATCAAGGGGAGATTCATAAGAAAAGCATTCTTGTCCCTTTATTGTGGTGATAGCTAGGATGTTAAAGACGTTGCCTAAATAAATGAGCTTTTTCAGATATTGCTAGAAATTTTGCTTCTAACAGTTATTTCTGACACAGAGGCATTGATCTCAGCAGCTTTGGAACATCCCTGTTGGTCAGAGAGAGGCAAGCTCCATCCATCATGATTATGGGAGTAATGCACTCTCTGTGGAATCCTTTAAAGGGCTACAAGTTCGCTTCCTCCTACTGGTGGCTGAGCAGGTTGCATTTGTCTGACAATTGAATGTGATTCCCTACCAAGTCTGAAGGTGCACGGAGCAAACCCAACAGTCTGCACACAAAGAAAGATCAAGTCGGCTCACCCCTCTCTTTGGAGCTCTGTGCTCAAAGATCTCAGTAGAGTGTGTCACTCTCCTCTTTATGACAGCCACTCATGTCCCAGGCCTGCTGGGTTTCCGGACTGCCTTCCTATTGTATGTGTACACAGACTGATTAGAAGTTCACCACTTCTTCCCACTTTTTTGTGGAGGGTATTCTCTATGACAGATGAGTGCAATAAAGTGAATCCATTTTTTTGTCCCTCTTGCAGGGAGCGCAGTGAGTTCTAACCAACAAAGGCACATTGAGGCAAATCTTTAACGGTGTCACTGCATTGACTTTTATCATTTTCACCTTTGCTTTCACTGATTTTTATCCCTGGAGTTGTAAAACAGAGTTTCACATTGTGACCGTCCTCTAGTCCTCTGTAGAAGTAGTTACACTGACAAGAACATACTCTTTTTCATAGACACTCCATCACAGAGCACCCTGCGTTGGCCCCTCTCTCTCTCCACAAATTCTATTTTATAGATAAAAGCTCAGAGTTTCAAAGGATGAAAAAATTTCAAAAAAAAGTCAAGCTTTCATTTTAAAAAGATAATACAGTGCTAGGAAACGATTGGGGGGAAAATGTGATGGAATATTTAATAGGAAGGGAAAAGGTTTTCCATATTTTAAGGAAAAAAACCCGGAAACAGTCTACCTGTGATTTTATAAAAATTCCCTCTTATGAATACTCTACCATGTATGTATAAAATAAAATATACGGTTGTTTGCTTTTCTGTTTGTTTTGCTTTCCTTTTATTTATTTATGAATATATTTGACTTTGTAATAAGATTTTAAAATTCGTAAAGGCAAAACGAATACAGTGAAATAACAAATGCCATATGGTTCTTATTTTAGACTGTTTAGTCTACATAAACAACCAATTTGAAAATAAAAGATTGGTACGAATTTGTCATTTCATTTAATTGTTTATTGCAAAAAAGAAAGATATTTCAAAGAGGAGAAGGTTAGGTAAGGACCACCAGTTTACTACCATAGTGATTTCTATTTTAAGTCACAGGCAATTTTAAAACAAATAGGAATGCTTTAAAAGGAAAGCACACATCAAGGCACCATCTGTAGGAGAATGAAAGAATCCACTGGAAAAGGGAGGTCTACAGAACCAAAAGCTAACTTACTCCTGTTTAGCCATTTAAATGATTGCTATTATTTTCCTTGCAAATTGTTAATGCTTTGCAGGCCAAGTCTTATGTTGGGCCTTTAGATGGGTCTTCCATTTATTGAATCAACTGGCAGTGAATTTCTTCTGTGTTTCTCTCTTTTGAATCTTCTGTGATATTTCTTTCCCACCATGCTCAGTGGCTGAGAATCTGTGGATGAGAACTGGTTGAGGAAAAAAATTGGTGAGAAAGGTAAACAGTAAGGACCAAAGTGGGACCACAGAAGGCACACATTCTGGAAAGCACTCAGCTGAAACAAAAAGGAACGATGGTGCATTATAAAGACAATCTGGGATATAATGTTTATTCTTGGAGAAAGAAGCAGAAACAAAAGACAAATGTGTCACCTGAGGAAGAAATTTTTCTTATAGAGGAAATTTGTAGCCCAAACAGAGCCACATAGTTAACTCATTTGCAAAGACCGTAACAGTAAAATTTGGAGGGCGTATAGAACTTGCTTCAAAGTATCAGGCCTAAAATTAGCTTGCACCTCTAGGAATCTTATATTTAAGATCCAATTAATTTGTTCCTAACCTTGTCATGATTAGATCCTCAATACTAGAACTAGTACTAGGATATTAGCATCCTTGACAGAGAAATAGATAGTATCCAGCCTTGTTCACCAGATAAAAGATGATTATCAGTCCTATTCTGTATACATATTTGAGAATTTATTTAATTTGAGAATTAAGTATGTGAGATGGGTGATCTGTCTAAATAAACTGCAATTATGTTAAATAGAAGTTAGTAGGTTGCCAAATTTGGTAAATAAAAATATAGAACTGCCAGTTAATTTGAATTTCAAATAAAAAACTCCAAATCACTTTTTAATATAAATATGAAAAAAACACTCTTCATTATTTATCTGAAATCAAAATTAACTGTACTTCTTCTATTCTATTTGACAACTGTAGATGTTAGGAAAAAATTAGGGAAAGTTTAGGAGTTGAGGTTATTGTAAGTCTTTTGGAAAAGGCAAGGAAGAGAGGAAAGAAGTAAGAAAGGAAGGGAATAGGATGCAAAGAAAGAGAAGAAAGAACAGAGGAAGGAAAAAGCAAGATTTAGGGTTTGATTACATTTTGAATACCATTTCTCTATTTGTCTTCCATTATAAAATATTTCAGACTTCTAGAAAATACAGAGAGCAGTGTAACAAAATTCAGGTATCTCACCCCAGATTTAACAAATTGTTACCATTTTCCATATTGCTTCAGATCATTTTTTGTCAAAAAAGATAATAGAATTAGAGTTGAAGGCCCCTTGTATACTTTCCAGTCTTGTTTCTCTCTTTTTCTCCAGACATATCACTGTTCTGAAGTGTCTTCATGACATATTTTATACAGCATTAACATATATATACTTATGTAATATACACGTATCTGTATGTCCGTATGTCGATGAGCATGAGGTTTTATCATTTGGTTTGATACTTACATTTTTAAAAATTCCATAAAAGGTGCCCTTCTTCAGCTTGCATTATTTATTAAAAGCCATGTTTTGGACGTTTATCCATGTTGACACATCTAAATTTGGTTATCATTTATTTTAACTGCTGCACATTATGAATATACTCCAGTTCATTCGTCTCTTGACAAGTATTTAGGCTGCTTCCAGTTTTTCACTATTATCAACAAAGCCACGGTGACTATCCTTATATACATCTCTCTAAGCACATATCAGGGAATTCCCATGGTATATCCCTAAAATTGTAGTTGCTAGCTTACAGCTTATGAGCATCTTTAGTTTTGTTAGATATTAATACATTGATCTCCAAAATGGCTTAACAAATATACTTTTTCACCAACAATGTAGGAGATTTCTCATTTGCTCACATCTTAATAACACTTAGGATTTTCAGGTATTAAAAATGGCTGATTTGGTGAGTGCCGTTTAATTTGCATTCTCTGATTACTAGATGAAGTTGAGGGTGTTTTCATATATATATATGAATATATGTATATATATTACACATATATGAATATATGTATATTATGAATATATGTATATTATGAATATATGTATATATATTACATATATAACATATATATGAATATACGTATATATTACATATATAACATATATATGAATATACGTATATATATTACACATATAACATATATATGAATATACGTATATATATTACACATATAACATATATATGAATATACGTATATATATTACACATATAACATATATATGAATATACGTATATATATTACACATATAACACATATATGAATATACGTATATATATTACATATATAACATATATATGAATATACGTATATATATTACATATATAACACATATATGAATATACGTATATATATTACATATATAACATATATATGAAATATATATACGTATATATATGAAATATATATATATTGAGTTGTCTATCTGTGCATCAGTACACATTCTTAATTTCTGTGTTACGTCACATTCCCAAAAACAGAGCATAAAATGAGGATTCTTGTGCAGAGAATTTATTAAGGGTATGCATTCAGGAAATATCTGTAAAGGAATGAGGAAAGCAGCATAAGGAAGAGGGAGCTGCTCAATAAAAAATGTGGTTTCAGATGAAATCTAGCCTCAGCCTGATCTCTCAAGGAATCTGAGACACCAACTGCACAGCAGAATCTTTTTTTAAAATATAATTTATTGTCAAATTGGCTTACAACACTCAGTGTTCATTCCAACAAGTGCCCTCCTCAGTGCCTCTCACCCAATTCCCCCTCTCCCCTACCTCCCCCATCTACCCTCAGTTTGTTCTCTGTGTTTAAGAGTCTCATTGTTTACCTCCCTCCCTCTCTGTTTGTAACTATTTATTTCCTCCTCCTCTTTCCCCATGGTCTTCTGTTCAGTTTCTCAAGATCCACATAAGAATGAAAACATATGATATCTGTCTGTCTCTGACTGACTTATTTCACTCAGCATAATACCTTCCAGTTTCATCCATGCTGCTGCAACTGGCAGGATTTCATTCTTTCTCATTGCCAAGTAGTAGAATCTGTCTGTCTTGAGGCAAGGAACTAGGGTGAAGGAGAGGGAGAACTTTTCCTCTGTCTCAGACTCTTCTAATTGGACTACGAATTTAATGTGCATAAGACAGATTCATAGAAAAAAACCCAAACTTTTATTACATGTGCATGGAGGCCTAACAATGACTCTGAAACCTAAAGAAGTTGAGTCAATCTTTATACTTTTTAGACAGAGACAGAGTAAATCTGTAGGAATTGACAGGACCAAGAAAACTTAACTTTGGGACCTTCAGTTAGTAAGGAATTCTAAACAGAATATGGACTGGAGTGGTAAATTAGTAGAAAGTAACAAGCCAGATTCTCAGCTCTCAATTTCCTATCTTTGGTGATGAGGATGTCTGTTTGCTCCTGGTACAGGGAATTACATCCCTCACATCAAAGATTTGTGTCTTGCTTTCTGGGGGACAGGACAGGAAAAGTCTGAGTGTCCTTCTTGTACAGGCCATCTCTATTTTATTTAAAGTAACACCCCAAAGTGGCACACGGGCTTTCTACTTTTCCTGGCCATATTGGGTGGCCATATTGGGTGGGGATGGCAATTCCCAGACACTCACTGTTGGGGCAGCTCTCCTTGTCCATGGGCAATCTTAGTGATCATGAAGAAACCCACCATTAATTCCAATAACCACAGGAGCCAGTGAAAAGATACCTAGAGGCCTGAGATGGGTATTCACCAGATGTTTTACAATGACTATAGTTTTATAATCAATATTTCTCTTTGGTAAGGCCTTCATATTCTTTTCTTTCTTCAAAATGAACTTGGTTATTCTTGGATTTTACTGTCCCTTATGAATCTTAGGTCAGCTTATCAGGCTCCATGAAAACACAGTATCTATTTATTTACCTTTTTTGATTCAACAGTAAAATATACAAATTTATGCTTATGTGTTTATACTTCTTTTGTTATATTTATTCCCAGGTTCCTCAAAGTTCATGTGTTAGTATGAATGAGATCTATGTTTGAATATGATTTTTAACCAACTATTGCAAATCTACATATGGACTTATTATTTTAAAATATTCAAGATCCTTCAGTTTTGCTCAATTCTAATGTTTTGTGTACATATATATTCTAGGGAGATAATCTACTTGTTTGAAAGTTTAATTTCTTATATTTCTTTTCCTCAGAAACTTGCATTGGATAGAAGCTCCAGAAAATGTTGAAGTGGAAAGAGTAAGTGATTTTTTTTCCCTGACTTTAAAGGGAATGTTTCTGGCCTTTCACCATCAAACTACTTATTAGCTGAGACAGTTACATTCTGATATTGTTTTGCCATAAGGGCTTCTTGTTGGTGGTGGTGTCATTTTGTTTTGTTTTTAAAAAGGAGTATTATATATTTTTTTCAAGTCCCTTCTCTGCAAATATTGAAGTGATCAAATTGTTTTTCTACTTTAACTAGATGGGTAATGAATGACATTAATACATTTTCTAATGTTAAGCCATTCTTGCATTTCTGGAATAAAACTGATTTAGTCACAAAATATTTCTTTTATTTGTAGTAATTCAGTAATTTATTTGTAATTCAGTAAGTGAGTTTGGTTTGCTAATAACTTGTTAACAACTTTGGAGCCATGCTTATAAGAGAGATTGTGATATAAGTTTTATTTCTCCTGTTATTTTCTGGTTTTGATTTCAAGGTTATTCTGGTCACATACAGAAGTGGGAAGTTTTTTTTTTTCTCCATTCTTAAATACTATCTATAAAATGGAAATTGTGTATTTCATGTTTGTAAATGTTCCTGTGTGCTTGAAAAGAATAGATTTTCCCTATAAAAATGATTGTTAATTATTTCAAATTTTCTCTATCCTTGATTTTTTTTTTTCCTGTGTTTATTCTCTTTGGTCTGAAAGAGTTGTGATTATGTCTCAAACCATAGTTGTTAGTTTCATAAATTATTTTTAAAATTCTGTCAACTAATGTGTTATAGACTGTGCTGTTATAATGTAAGTTGTATAGAGTTCAGAATTGATATATATTCCTGGAGAATTGTTCTTTTATTATTAAGTAATGACATCTTCATACTCTAGAATAATTTTTTTATGTTAAAGCCTATTTTTCTCCTATATTAATGGTGCCACATCATCCTTCTTCTGAACACTGTGTCCCTGTTATATCTTTTTCCTTGCTCTTTATTCTCAATCTTTTTTGTCATTTATTTTATGTCTATTATAAAATTAATATAGCTTAATATTAATATTATTTTTATTCAAATTGAGAATCTGTTAATAGACAAGCTTAATCTGTTAATATTTATTACACTTACTGATGCATTTGAAATATTTCTACCATTTTATCTTATGTCATTTTTTTATATTGTCACACTTATAATTCTTTTGTTCCTTTTATCATTTTCTCAGGCCTCTATTGAATTAGATTTCCTTATATCTTATTTTTTCCTCTATTATAGGAACTAGATGCTCCGCTTCTGTTTTTTGTGGTTATCCTTAAATTTGTAAATAATCACAATTGACTTTAAACATTTTAAAATTCTTGTTTCTAGACCCCTCCCAAGCAATTAAGATTACTTAAGTTCATCCCTGATCTTTCATCCCTATCTTTCATACTGTTTTTACCAATTTAGTCATTATTAGTAGGAGTTACGTCTAGTAACTATTTAGATACCAACATAACTGTCAATTTCTTACTTACCTTGCTTCTTGCTACCAACATCCTTTTGTTTCTATTTTCTCCTTACTAAATTTTATACCTCATCAAGGGTTTGTGACTAGTAAAATCTCTCAGCCTACATTTGAATATTTAAAAAATGTTTTCCTCTTCATGAAGTGTTTAAATAATGGATTCAAAACTGGTAGTTATTTTCCTCAGCATGTTGAAGATATTATCCCAAAGTGTTCTGATTATTTATTTACATATTCTCTATTTTTCATTGGTTGCTTTTAAGATTTTTATCTTTATCTTTGCAATTCTGCTTTTTTACAAAACCGTATCTAGGTATTTGTTTTACAGTTTCCACTTTGTACTTGTGTTCTTTATTTTGAGTATTTAGATCTTTAGTTCTTAACAGTTATTTCTTCAAATGTTTCCACTCCATAAGTCTCTAGGCTTTTTTTTCTCAGTAATAAATTAATATATGTTGACTCTTTTTATTTTACCCTCCATTTCTCTTGACAGTGCTGCTGTTTCCCATTTTTTAATTCTTTATACTACATACCAAATATGTTCTTAGATCTAGGTTAGCTTTGACTAATTCGTTGTTTTAACCTCTGGTGTGTGTGTGTGTGTGTGTGTGTGTGTGTGTGTGTGTGTTTATGTGTTTCATTGGCTAGATCTTTGAAGTTTCTCTTTTTGGGAGTTCAAATTCTCAGTTTTAAGTAAACTGTTCCTTTCTTCCGTTATGTTTTTTAATCTGTGTTTAAACTCTATAATGATTATTTTCAGATTCTATAGATTCTTTTTATTGCTGTGCGTTTCCAATCTTAAAATGCTAAATCTCCTGTTTGTTTTGATGCTGATCCTCCCTCAGAGTGAATTGTTTTTTCCTCCCCTGTGGTGCACATGGGAGGGGGGTGGGTTTGTTTGTTTGTTTGTTTTGGAGAACATCTTCAGCTGTGTGCATGTGTATGTGTGTGTATGGCCATGCAGATTCTTTGTGTTCAGAATAGTGAATAAGGCAGTTTCATTTTGCTTCTCACAAAGTTCTTACAACAATTTTTATGTAAATTTTCCAATTTAGTGATCCAATATAAACTGATTTTGCTGCTATTAGTAGGGACCCTAGATATAGAGGTTAATTTTCTTGGATAAAATTAGTCTGCAAGTAGGCTGTCCATAGTTACTATACATCTTGATGAAGTCCTCAGGGAGTCAGGTTCATTTTCTCTCTACTTCACCGTCCTTAATACACAGCTTACATTCTTTGGCTGTTAGGACTCAAACTATTGCATCCTTTCTCAAGAGAGGAAGCAGGAGAAAGTAGGAGGAAAAAAATGTACTTACCTGCCATTTAAGGAGGCTTCTAAGACATCTGGTTATAGATAATTAACCAGAACTAGTTAAGGAACCACAGCTAGCTCCTAGGTACCCTCTCCCTCCTCGCAGTCCATAGTAATCTAACTGGGTACATTCTCAATCCCGGTAATACAGTCATTTTCTTAGTAAGGAAGTAGAGAATGGATATGTGATAGATACCTGGCAGTCTCTGTAAAACCAATTAAGCAGATATAATAAATTTGGACATCATACTCATGTGTAATAGTCTGCAGTTTTAATTTCTTGTAAGTGATATTTTCCCAACCCCTGCTTCTAGGCAATTTGCAAGGTTACTTGGAGCATCTCAGGCTACTGGGTAGGGATTTTCTCATTCTCTTTTCCACAGGTAAAGTAATTATTCAATGTTTTATTCCATATACAGGGGGTTCAGGTATAGCCCTGCTTTCTTTGAGTTGTACCTATTTATTTGTTTTTCTTTGGCTATAGAGAAAAAAATCCTAACTTTTGTTGACACTGTGTTTTAACCAGTTATTCTACTTATTTTTGGTGAGAGGTGAGACTGTCTGTATTGGCAAAAATGTAGTAAAAAATACAAAAGAGGACTTTTACCTCAGGACACTTGTTTTCACTCATCCATTCTATATTTTTATCTAGTTCTGAACAAATAAACTGTCTAATTGATGGTGACACCTCTGTCTCCACAGAAAATATTTTTGTTTAATTTTTGGTTAAAAATGTTGTTTTTCACAGATAAATTCATGGAAGTTAAAATGATATCTCTATAGTAAAACAGCAGTATGTGGAAGTGGGGAAGCAGGAAGGGACAATAAAATGAGACTCAGAACATATTTGTAATCCCCTTAATCCTGGTGAAGGAATTGAATAATAAAAACTATAGGACTCATGAAATTATCTATGACTATATAGTGAGTTAAGAAAAAATGTTAATGTAAAACATTAAAAGATAAAGAGATTCTAGAAATTTCATTAACTTGTATGACTTCAGGAATGTCACTATTTTTCTGCAGTACCATTTTCTCCATTTAGAAGATAAGAGAAATAATCGGTTTTCTTATTGTCATACTTTAAAATCTTTTTTATAATTTAAAAATTACTCTAGGGGTGGGATGCCTGGGTAACTCAGTCAGTTGAGCATCCTACTTCAGCTCAGGTCATGATCTCCCAGTCTGTAAGTTCAAACCCTGTGTTGGGCTCCATGCTGATAGCTCAGAGCCTAGAATCTGCTTCAGATTCTGTGTCTCTCCCTCTCTCTGTCCCTCCCCCACTCATGCTCTGTCTCTGTAAACATTAAAATTTTTTTTTTTAATTTTAAAAATTTACTATGGGGTGCCTGGGTGGCTCAGTTGGTTGAGCATTCAGTTCTTGATCTCAGCTAAGGTCATGATTTCATGGTTCACGAGTTCAAGCCCCACATCTGACTATGCACTGACAGTGCAGAGCCTGCTTGGGATTCTCTCTCTCTCTGTGTCCCTCCCCCACTCACATGCACATGCATGTTCTCTATCAAAAATAAACTTCAAAAATAAAAATAAAAATTATTACAATTCCACTATAAATGTTGAGATACTGTTTTTTTAAGATAGCCATTCTGAGAAGGACATGACAACCTCAGCATATTTACATAAGAAATTTCTCTCAAAACAATTATTCGGATTCCCACCAGCATCTGGAATCTGGACACAGATTCCTAGGTGACCCCAAAGGCCATTGGAGAAAATAAGAATGGTCATAGAAGAATTTTTTAGGGTTCATTATTTACTACGTTCAGCTTTTATAGAATCTCGCATTCAGTACATATTCTTTTTTTTTTTTTTTTAATATTTTTATTTATTTCTAGGAGAGAGAGAGAGAGAGAGACAGCATGAGCAGGGGAGGGTCAGAGAGAGAGGGAGACACAGACTCTGAAACAGGCTCCAGGCTCTGAGCTGGCAGTCAGCACAGAGCCCGACGCGGGGGTCGAACCCACGAACCGCGAGATCATGACCCAAGCGAAAGTCGGACGCTTAACCGACAAAGCCACCCAGGCGCCCCAACATTCAGTACATATTCTTATAGTTAGGAAGGAAATAAGAAAATGAAGGTTGGGGCTAGGAATTAGATTTTAGAAGATACTGATAATTATGCTTATCAGTTTCCTGAATGTCTCCACTTTAATCAATGGTTTAATCACTCAGGGACCCCTACTTAATAATCTAAAATGTTGACATGTGTGCATCTACAAGGAGGTAGAAATAATAATAATTTATATAGACATAGAGCTAAGCACTGTGTTTTATCCTTGTATATTAGACATCTTTTGAGGTACCGTTCTTCCCATGCCCCCTGAAAACAGAAATCCTGCTGTTACAGGATCTTTCCATTACAAGTAATAGAATAGTCAGCTAAAATTAGCTTAATATATGGATTTATGACCTTATATAAGAAGAAATTTATATATTAGGTAGGACATTTGCCTGTTAAATCACAAATCAGATCAAGCTGTCTTCAGCATAATCAGAGTATCATTTTATTTCTTAGACTTGTCCTTTTGTAGCCTAGATTTTGCAGTTCTGGGCAATACCCAGTGAAAGAACAGAGAGAATTCTTTCTTAGCATCTCCTTGGATCCTAGAAGAAAATATTCCCAGAATCCTCTCAGCAGATATACCTTTACATCTCTTGGACATAATTGAATCATGTGCCTGGCTAAGTACTCTGTGATTGACAGAGTCCAATCAAGGTTCACTATCTTGGACACAATGGTTCTGTTAATACAGAAAAGGAGAAATGGCTGTTGAGAACACCATCAACAGTGTCTACCACAGCTACACCTATCCAGAGTTCTGTGAAGGGTTTCTACCTCTGACCTCCATCCTGCTGACTAAATCATGTATAGACACATGGCCCAAAGTAGTCCCTCAATAGATTATTTTCTCCCCTAGAGGGAAAAACACAAAAGAAAAAACCAAAAATCCCTGTGAATAAACTAAATTTCAAGAAGCTTGAAATGCAGTGTCAAGAACAGCATCATTTGATTGCAGATGAAATATTGACATATGCAGAGCAGCTGAGATAAGTCAATAGTAAGTGCTAGAGTGAAAGAATTCATGCTGCTGAGATCCACTAGGCCACAGGAATGCTCACCTCCTGAAATCTGAGTACTCAGCATTTCCTACATTTCCAGGAGAAATCCTGTATCTATCTCTATAACCTCCTTTTCTCCAAAACCTACATCCACACATGTCTGCTACATTTTACTTGAGTTAGTTTTGAATTATGTTTCCATTTCTTGTAACACATTTTCTTAGCCTGTAATAGAAATAGGTACCATAGACCTGCATAAAGAATGTAGGGCATTGTGAACTGATGATCAAGTTTATATGAACAGTGAGACTCCCTTCCATTTTCTGTATAGGAAGATAATAAGCCATGATATGCAGAGGCAAAGCAGCTCATTAGGCAAATTATAGAGGTGGGGGTGGGGGCTGGAGTGAATAAACCTTAGTCTGAGAATACCTAGTTTTATGTGCATTTGGAAACAGTCATTATGTAACCTTGTTGCAGTAAGACCTATTTGTGCAGCCAACATGCTGAAGCTGCTTAAAGATACGGTCAGAAAATGATCTTGAAAGATGTCAAATTGCAACACCAATTTATTTCCCCACAGTCTCAGACTTCCTTGACCAAGATTTAAACACAGATTAACAGAGACTCTGACAATTAAAATAGGAATATTTAAGAGAAATCAGATATGCTAGAGGAGTTGACAGCATTGTTGCTTTGTAGCATTCAGTCTTGTGTTCTTTTGTTAACAGCATCTTAATTTCCTTTTAGGTGGGATTGTCAGGGAAGGTGCCTTGCATCCCCCTAGGCAAGGATGGCATATGACCCAAGTTAAACTGTCCAGCCTTTCCATCTTGGCCTTGTATCTAGAATAGAGTGACTGGGGGGGGGGGGGTGTCAGAAAAGTGGATTGAAATAACTAATTCAAGACTATAAATTACCCACTACTGCCAGTGCCTTGATCTCCCCAGCTGCTCTGGTTCTTGTCATTTTGGAGCCAGCATCTGAAGCTTTTCTTCTGATTTTGGGAGGTAGACCATATCCTTCAATGAATTTACCTCTTTGCTTAAGTTGGTTTATAGTAGCTGAAAGAAGGTTAGTTGGACTAGGGTTATGTGTCCAATGTGGAGAGAAGTAGATGGATTCTTGATACATTTATGTATGATCTAAAGCATTCTGTCATTGGTTAGAGTTGAGAAAGAGGAAAGAGTTTGGAGCAAATGTAGGAATGGTAGTGATATTTATTGAGATGGGAAATAAAAGATGAGTATACAGTTACTGAAAAAAATTTATGTTTAGTTATAGTTGTATTTAATTGAGATGGCTTTGCCACAATCAGTAGGTGAGTGTAGAGGAGAGTTGAGAATGGAAATTGTTGCAAATGCCACAGTCTTCCTGCCACCCCACTGATGCCCTGATCTTTAAGATCAGAGTGATTATGGTAAGAAGATTCAGATGAAAGCTCTCTGAAATCTCCATTCCTAACAAGTGGTATATTGCATTCAGCAACAACAAAACAAAACAACTTGAGGATTATGGAAACCAATGCTAACATAAAAGACCTGAGACATGAATCCATTGGTATCAGTTAAACTTTGATAAAATAATGATAAATTATACGAAACCACAAAAAAGTCCTCAGTACCGATAATAGTAATAACTTACTTAGGTTAAGAGTCTAAGATTCAGATGATCTGGGCTGGGCTTAGCTGATGTTAGATAGTATTGTTAAAATAACATAGAGGCACCTGGGTGGCTCAGTTGGTTAAGCATCTGACTTCAGCTCAGGTCATGATCTCATGGTTTCTGAGTTTAAGCCTCACATTGGGCTCTGTGCTGACAGCTCAGAGCCTGGAGCCTGCTTCGGATTCTGTGTCTCCCTCTGTCTCTGTTCCTCCCTTGCTTGCACTCTGTATCTCTATCTCTCAAAAATAAGTAAAGATTTAAAAAAATTTAAGGAAAAACCAACCAACCAACCAAACAAGCAAACAAACAAAAAACCAGAAACATGGACCAGCTATGTGAGTATGCTGATTTGGGCCATGGTCACTCCCATGTCATCGCTATTTTATTTTTTTTTAAAATTAGTTAATTTTTAAATTTGCATCCAAGTTAGTTAGCATACAGTGGAACAATGATTTCAGAAGTAGATTCCTTAAGCCTCTTACCCATTTAGCCCATCCTCCTCCTGCAACCCCTTCAGCAAACCATTTGTTCTCTGTATTTAAGAGTCTCTTATGTTTTGTCCCCCTCCCTGTTCTTATGTTATTTTTGCTTCCCATCCTTTATGTTCCTCTGTTTTATATCTTAAATTTCTCATATGAGTGAAGTCATATGATATTTGTCTTTCTCTGATTTATTTTGCTTAGTATGATACTCTCTAGGCCCATCCACGTAGTTGCAAATGGGAAGATTTTATTCTTTGTGATTGCCAAGTAATACTCCATTGTATATACATTCCAAATCTTCTTTATCCATTCATCTGTCGATGGGCATTTGCACTCTTTCCATACTTTGGCTGTTGTCAATAGTGCTGCTGTAAACACTGGGGTGCATGTGCCCCCTTTGAAGCAGCATCCCTGTATCCCTTGGATAAATACCGAGTAGTGCAATTGCTGGCTCATAAGGTAGTTCTATTTTTAATTTTTTGAGGAACCTGCATACTGTTTTCCAGACGGGCTCTACCAGTTTGCATTCCCACCAGCAGTGTAGGAGGGTGCCCGTTTCTCCACATCCTCGCCGGCATCTAGAGTTCTCTGATTTGCTCATTTTAGCCACTCTGACCGGCGTGAGGTGGTATCTCAATGTGCTTTTGATTTGTATTTCCCTGATGATGAGTGATACTGAGCATTTTTTCATGTATCAGTTGGCCATCTGGATGTCTTCTTTGGAGAAGTGTCTATTCATGTCTTTTGCTCATTTGTTCACTGGATTATTTGTTTTTTGGGTGTTGAGTTTGAAAAGTTCTTCATAGATTTTGGATATGAACTTTATCTGATATTTCATTTGCAAATATCTTCTCCCATTCCATCGGTTGCTTTTTAGTTTTGCTGATGGTTTCCTTTGCTGTGCAGAAGGTTTTTTATCTTGATGAGGTCTGAATATTTCATTTTTGTCTTTCTTTCCCTTGCCTCTGGAGACGTGTTGAGTAAGAAGTTGCTGCGTCTGAGGTCAAAGAGGTTTTTGCTTGTTTAGTCCTCTAGGATTTTGATGGCTTTCTATCTTAGGTTTAGGTCTTTTATCCATTTTGACTTTATTTTTATGTATGGTGTAAGAAAGTCCTGGTTCATTTTTCGGCATAATGCTGTCCAGTTTTCCCAGCACCATTTCCTGAAGAGACTGTCTTTATTCCATCGGATATTCCTTCCTGCTTTTGTCTTTCCTGGTCATATGTTTTGTGGGTCAATTTCTGGATTTTCTATTCTGTTCTATTGATCTGAGTGTCTGTTTTTGTGCCAGTACCATACTGTCTTGATGGTTACACCTTTGCAATACGGCTTGAAATCCGGGATTGTGGTGCCTCTAGCTTTGGTTTTTGTTTTCAAGATTGCTTTGGCTATTTGGGGTCTTTTCTGGTTTCATACAAATTTTAGGATTATTCTAGCTCTGTGAAGAATGCTGGTGTTATTTTGATAGGGATTGCCTCACAGGTCATAGTTATTTACTGATCTAGGCTAGCCTAGACTGAGTTGAATGGGGAAACAGAACTCGGTTTTGTGCATCTCATCTTCCAACTTGCTAGCACAATCATGTTTTCATGCATAGAGGACCAAGGGAGAAAGTAAACAGAAACACTCAAGGTCTCTTGAGACCTGTGTTCAAAGCTTGAGACACCCTCACTTCTACTGCATTCTACTGGCCAAAGCAACTCACCAAAACATCCCATATCCAAGAAGTGGGGAAAAATAGACTATGTCCCTTTAGTTGCAATTATAAAGTCACATGGCAGAGAGTATGAATACAGGATGGGATGGAGTATTAGGGCCATTTAAACAGTCTATTGTACATGATATTTCTATCAACTTCCTATTTAATTCAGGTTGACTAGTATAGAAAGTTGTATGTAAGTCATAGATTACAGTGTGGTAATCAAGGTGTTGACCTTAATTCTGCTTCTCTTCTGCAAGTAATTTCCTTCCCTTCCAAATTAATAAAAGTCATGGTACTTGGGACATAGTTATTGATTTTGCTAATGCATTTTTGTTTGTATCTATCAATCCTAAAAGTCTGCCTTCATTTGGCAGGGCAGATGAATACCATCATTGTGCTGCTCAGGGAGAAGTCAACTCTATAATGGTGTCTGTGACATAATATATGGAGACATTGACCATCCCACCACATCCTACTAATGTACATTGTACAGATTTACTGTAATTATGGTGCTGATGCTGACAGTCTCTGAAGGACATCAAATCAAAAGTGTCCTCATTTGTCTGGGTAACTCATATATGTGAAAAACTATATGATGAAAGAGAAGCCTGAAAAATACAAGGTGCTGCTACCTTGCTAGTTGATTGTGGCTTCTTAGTTTTAATAGCTTGAAGCGTACTGGAATATTCTCTCCAAAATGTAGGGATAAATGGCATGAATTGGATGTCATCTGACATATTCACCAAGTTAGTCATGCCTAGCAGCTTGTTATTTTCAAGTGGAAGTGGTATTTTGTAAATTAGAATGCCAAAGACTGCAAGTAACAGAATATCTTAATTCACCTTGGCCTCAGCAATAATGAAGTTTATCATCTCATGTGGGCAGCGTATGTTGGTAGAGGGCTTCAAGTGGGGACACCAGCTCTGTTTCTCTGGTCTCTTCCTTCTGCCTTCTGGTGTTACCATTTTCAGGCTATAGCTTGATAGATACAGCAGCATTTGATGCCAGAGCCAGACACAATATTGTCCAGAAAAATAGAAAGCAGATCATTTTTACTGATATTTTCTTCTTAAAGGAAGGAAAATATTTTCCAGAAGGCTTCAGATGGATGGCAAGCTCCAGCTTTCTTATGCAGAAATTCTACTGGGTTATCATCTCTTCAGGCAGTAATTACTGAGTGCCTGTGGGTGCCACTGACCAAGACAAACACAGTCTTGCTTTCATGGAGCTTATAATCTGCCGATTCCATACTAGCAACAGAGTACATGTACCATTTTCTGAGAATGCAGGCTTTCTGGGATTAATGTTAATATCAAGTAATTCTTGTTGGGTAGTTTTTATTACTCAGTTATGCTAAAAAAGCTTTAGTAGGAATGAAGAAAATAATACTTTGAGACTAATCACTGGCTTAGCCCAAGATAACTGGGAAGCGAGTCTCCTTCCTTCAATCATGTAGGGAACTAATTTCTAATGACACAGAAGAATAAGGAATGCTTGGGTGAGTAGCAAAGAGTTTCAGCTGTAGATATGTATGGAACTAGTTATAAGCAAATAATAAAAACCCATATCAAGTTACAAGAAAATTGCTCATATATCTATACTAGCCCAATTACAGTTTCACTGAAAACTTCATCAGAGGTTTCTCATTTCAGTTCAGAGGGTTTCTGATTGCTTTCTCTAATAGCTGGCACTAGTTCTGAGAAGACTGGTAAAATATTACAACTTTTTTAGGGCATCTTAGTTTAGGCTATTGTAACAAAGTACTATAAGCTATTGGTCTATAAACAATAAAATTTTACTTCTCACAGTTCTGGAGGCTGAAAGTCTGGGATTGGGGTGCCTGCATGGTCAGGTTCTTCCAGGTTGCAGACTGCCTTTATCTTTTTGTATCTTCACATAGCGGAGAAAACACAAGAGAGCTCTTGGGATTCTGTTTCATAAGGACACTAATCTCATTCATGAGGGCTCCACCTTCATGACTTAATTACCTCCCAAAGGCTGCATCTCCTGACACCATCATATGGAAGGTTAGGCTTTCAACATAAGAATTTTGGGGGATCATAGAGATTCAGTTTATAACATTGGGGCACACCTGAATGATGGTAACAGAAGGGAAGTTATCATAATCACAACCATAAACAGCATTTCCATGGGTCTATAGCTAGAACACATTATATAAGTAACCCAAATCCACCCTTTGAGCTCCAGACTTGTGTGCCCACTAGCATATTGTTATCTCATAGATGTCTCAAACCTTCCTTGACTCATCACATTGAGAACTAAACTCATAATCTCTACTTTGTCTCCCGATCTTACTGCAAGCATCACTTAAGCTCCGTAAAACTTAGGATCTTCTTAAAGAAAAAACTTAAAAAAAAACTTAAAAAAAAAACTTCTTAACTCTTCTGTGCACCTATACCTGTTTTGCAATCCTTCATCTTTACTTTCCATATAGGTGCTCCATTACTACCATAACATATCATCTTGTTCCTAGACTTTCCCAGGGTCCCCGTCCCTTCTTGGTCTACTTCCTGAGTGTCCTTTGAGAAATAGATTAATGTCACTTCCCTGATTAAAGCACTTTGATGGGTTCCTTTTGCTTAGAAGATCAAGACTCCCTATCCTTAACATGCCCACAAGTTCCTGCAAGGTTTTGCCTCCAGTTACATTTTCAGCTTTCTCTAACACCACTCCTTCCTTTATCACTTCTACTCCAGCCTGTATTTCCAACCAGGAGTCCCTTCTACTGTGAAGGGGACAATAATTTGTCTTCAGACTAAAGGTGCATTTTCTGTTCATCTCCCTTTTTTAGATCTCCATCCATGGATTTAATGAATGCCTTATGCACACAGCAATATTGTATCCCAAATTGTCCCCATCAAGATATTTTCCCCATGGTGAAAGAAGTGAAGATATATATTAGCATTCATGGATCTACTGACTGATCTAATCAGGTGCTTGTAATCTTCTAACATCTGATTGATTATTTGTTTCATTTCTTTTTCTTTCATACCCATCCATATTATCCCACTATTTTCACCCATTTAAGCAATAACAGTATATGTTAGTAGCTTTTTGATGAAAATCTTTATGAAATATGTTATGTTTTGTGCCTTGATAGTACAAAATATTTTTTATCCTTCACTATTGCCAAAATGTGCTAAAAATATTATACTTAGTTGTAATATAGCAAGTCCTTCAGAAACTATTGAGGCTCTTAGGGTGATTTGCCTCCACTCCAAATTAGGTCACACACAATTGTATTCTTTTTCTTATGGTCTCTTCTTACAGTGGTGTTCTCATTACTGTTAGTATGCATTTTTTGACTCCTAATTGGCTGCCATGTGTTTTAAGAAGTTCTAAGTGAATGTAATCTCCTGGCTTCAAGAATTTCTTATAAGTAAAATCTTATATTTTATGAGTCTTCTACTTGAACAGAAAGATTTAATCTATGATTTTCTGTTTTCAATCTTTGTTCTGGACAATTAAATTTATGGCAGACTGATAGTCAAATAAATCAAACATGGATTAATACTTCTAGTTTCTTTCCCAATGTGTTATCTCTTAAGGCCAGCACAACTTATATGATGTAAATTTTATATAAGGAAGTGTGATTATATTTGAATAATTTGATTTTTTTTATTTTTGTATACATTTTAGACTTATTTTCAAAATTAATTTCCAGCCAAATCAGATGATCTTAGTGTCCTTTTTATTCTAGTATGGTACATTTGTCTTTGTACAATGCCATTAGCATAGGAAGAAGGTATACATTGAGTAACTTTATGGTGATCTGAAAGAATTAAGATACTTTTAAAGATGACCACATAACCTCTAGAGATGTCTTGTGACACCAAATCTCTCTCATTTATTGCCTTGGTTTTTAGAATTCTAAGTGTAGGGATCTTAAGAGATACATCTCATTATTGCTATAATAGGGATTAAGACAATAAAGCACAGGGATTTACACAGCACACTTTTCACATCTTTGGTAGCCCTACAAGGAGTGTATTCATGTGCAAAAGGGGAGAGAGGAGCAGTGGTAATTCAGTTGTTTTGAGGGCACTGGCCACCCATTATTTAGCATAACTTTGCTTTGCACCTTGACTTTTATTTGGTCTTTTATTCTTCTTTCTCTTCTGCCAGAGTCTCTCATCATCATCACTTTTCTCCTCCTCCTCTTCTCTTCTTTAGCAACTGTTGGCCCTCTGCAACAGTTGTTAATGTAAATTAATTTGTGGAGAAATTGTAGTTATGTTTGGAGAAAGCAGGAGAAAAATGTTTGGCTCTTTCTCCCTATCTCAAGCCCTGCTTATCCCTACTGTGGTTTGATTTCATTTCTAGGATTTGGAACAATAAATTTGTAGGAAACAGAATGCCAGTTTTCTCAGTTTATTGACCTTCTGTTGAAAGCAGACACAATTTAACCAACATCTGGACAGTATTTGCCAAGGCCAACTGTAACTCAGATCCAGGCTAGAGAATGAGTTGGTAGATTTGTTAGTTAGGCTATTTGATGGGCTTATAAATAAGATTTAAAAAAAAAGAAAATAAAAAAGCCAGCTGCTGTTAGTAGCACACAAGTTTATTTTCAGCAAGTCTTATTCAAGGTGGACTGATATACACACTACATTTTCTTTCTGGTGCCTAGAGGAAGTTTTGTACCTTGAGGATGCTCTTGAACCCAGGTTTCTCTTACTAACTAAACTACTTACTGTCTTGGCTATTGACCACCTTTGGCAGATGCCTTATCTCTTTCAAATGTTAGCTTTCTATTTATTTACAAGGACCGTTATAGATTGTCACACTCTCAGATTGACCTGGTGGTGGTGATAAATGGAAGGCCTTCTGGCTACATTCAATAACCTGGATTTGCTATGGAGGGCAAATAGAAACAGAGGAACAAATTGGTGGGGAGATGAAAACAGATTATGAAAGGTCAGTCAAGGAGCAGTAAGGGTTTATGTCTAAAGCAAAGAGTGCCTGGATCTGTTGGGGTGTGGTGCTAAGTATATATCTGTGTATGATCTAAGTGGCAGAAAGCAGGGCATCGATCTTTGGATTTGAAGTTTTTTAAAAAGTGACAATATATTTAAACCCTTCATATGTACAGTTGAACTTAAAAGGCTTCTCAGTTCTACAGGGAGAGGTTGAATGGCACCTGCCATAAAGGGAAACTTGTCAGCACATTGTTCCATGGATATTCTGCCTATTGCCATTTTTGTGACATTTACATCAAAACAAGTATGTGAGAAAATGGTTAGGTTCCAACTTCTTCTTGTGGATAGAAGGTTTAACATTAGCCATAAAGTGGATAGCAGGCTTAAAATTCCTTTTGTATCTTTTGTGCTACCTGATGTGAAAACTTTTTTTCAAAATACTATTTGATTTCTGTCTCATAACTAGCGTATGTGCATGCATATGTAAATTACACATACTTAATGGAACTTGGGGAGAGTTCTGTCTTTCCTACCATATTCCATTATGACAATACACCTTGACAAGGAGCCAGTGCTCATCCTTTGAGCAGAAAGGAGGACAGAGGGTTGTACTGAAGGGGAATTACTGATTCCCCTTTTAGCTTGGCCAGGACAACCACTTCGTCAAAGATTGCTGAAAGAGGTGAAATTTTTAAAAACTCATTTGCAGTTCACTTTCAAGTCTGATAGGTCAAAATTTTAGACTAAGGTTTGCAAAGCTAACTGGCTATTAACTCCTTTGATCAGAATCTAATCAAGTGCTTGTAAAACAGAAAACCACTGAAGTTCCTGAAGGAAGGATTTGATTATTGGGAAGTGCCCCTGTGGATGACCCCTGCTTTACCTTTTCTTCTTGGCTATCTTCAATAGACACAAGTTATTCTTTCAAAGTCTCCACAGTGACTGATTCAATTTTCATCTATTCTAAAAATATTTTTCTCCCTCAGCAGAAGCCTAATTCTCATATTAAAGAAAACTGCAGAGTAAAATGGCATTAATCTATTTCTTTGGGTAAGTAACTTTCTAACAGTGTATGAGCTCCTTGCATTTTATGAGTATGAGTACCTTTATATTTACTTCTTAAAAAGCAAATGTAAATCTGTTAATGAAATAATTTGGGTAACAAATCAGTGAAACTTGCACAAAATTCACATCCCTTTCCCATAATCCAAGGCTGGGAAAATGCATTATAGGACATTACTTGGGTTTCTGAAGTATTATTTACTAGTCATTAAAATGTAGTCTGGTGGCTTTAAAATTTCTAATTCCATGTTTCTTCTAGCTACGTTTATTGCTTGTCTAAACTTCTTTTCAAATTGGTAATCTCCATTACACTTCTTTGAATTTAACTGAAGACAAAATAGCTTGCTTTTGGATGTCTCCATGTAATTACAATTTAATTTTGTCTGGTGAATATGCTAAAGATAATGGCTTCTAGTTTGCAAAATCTGACCTAGCTACATGCAACACCATTGCCAGAGCGTATTTCAGAGGCATAAGCTGACTGTTCTCTCATTCCTGCAGGTTCAAGCTTTTAGATTTTGGTGACACTTCCATGCTTAGAACAGAATGAAAAATTGTGTTGCTCTCTATGATAACTCTAGCTTACCAGCTCAGTGATGTGCATTGTGGAGCAAGAACTGAGTGATGAGACTACATTGACTGCAGAACTGAGGCTGGACTTTTCTCCTTTTCAGTACATTGTCCTTAAAGAATATTGCCATAAACCGTAAATGGGGATTTTAGACATCAGTGTGCTTGACCAGCCCTGATAAATGTTAAGCATTACCAAACCCTTTTGGAGAAGCAGGTTAACACTCTAGTCTGAAAAGTTCAGTCTTTTTCCTTTTCGTTTCCTGTTTAAAATTTTTTAAGCTTATTTATTTATTTAGAGGCAGAGACAGCCTGAGCAGGGGAGGGGCAGAGAGCGGGGGAGAAAAGAAAGAATCCCAAGTAGGCTCTGTTCCATTAGCAAAAAGCCTGATGCAGGGCTCTAACTCACGAAATTGTGAGATCATGACCTGAGCTGAAACCAAGAGTCAGACGCTTAACTGACTGAGCCACCCAGGTGCCCCAAGTTCATTCTTTTTCTAGAGACATTCGCGGTCTTTTCCTATGGCTGTCATTGTTTGATCTTAAATGACTTTTTGTTCTGTGCCTCAGGACTGTCCTTGCATATGGAGCAGACAGATATTTTATATAAATCTAGAAAGCGACTGTTCAGTTTGGAAGCCCCAACACCAGCTTTTGTCAGGTAGCGTGGTGCTCTGTAGTATGGTGAAAACAGCTCTATTTCCCTTGCAAGAATCAGCAGGCAGGAGTTCTAATCTGAGATCTCTTCATTGACTCTTGGGCTTTGGGCAACTGTCTTCACCTCTCTGGATATCATGTTTCCTCAACTAACTTGACCCCAAGAATCACTTTCATAAATTTGCCCCATTGATTCTGGAGGGATTTAAAAATAATCATATGCTGACTCATTTTGGAACATTCTTATTGATTTGTTTCTCCTCTCCTTTTTCCTCCCTCCAATATCTTCCTGAGATTATTGCCAAAGAGGTGGCAACTTGGCAAAGGGAAGTTGATGAAATCGGTTAAGGAGAGAACCAGCAAACATACTGAAACATGCAAATGAAACCATTTGAAAATGTCCCCTATCAAATTTCCACTCTTTTCAGGAGAAATTCCACTGATGCATGTGAATTCAAGTGCATAGATAATGGAGATAAGGATGATCAAAAGGTAAAATGCCTTTCCTAAGATCCTAGTCAACCATCCAAAAAAGAAAGCCAAATCTGCAGCCCAGCCCAAGATGCAGGGAACAAATTAAAAATTCTTTCACATGCTGACATCAAACAAACAAACAAACCCCAAGGCTGGCTAGGACAATACAAAAAACTCCAATCTCTTAAGATTAGCCTATCCAGTAGAAATTGCTCTAAATGTTATGATTAGTGAAACAACAACAACAGCAACAACAACCCCCCCCCCCAAAAAAAAAGCAACAAAAAAAATAAAGCAAAATCAAAAACAAAATGAAACAAACTTGGGAGACTTAGCTGGGTGGCTACTCATCTGCTAATGGCTTACTTTTACTTCCCCAAATCTGTTTACTTTCTGTAACCATGTTACATGAAGTAAGTTACAATGAAAACATGAAAGTCAGTTTATTTTCATGGATGCTATTTGTAACTTAATACTTTATTTTTTAATAACTGTTTACTGACTCTACTGCTTTTTCATCAATTAATTTGACAGGTGCCGAAGTGACAAAAGGGCTGAAAATATGACCCACGTGATAATTGTTTAGTCACACTGGCTTGACAAACAGTGTAATAAAAATCATGACTTAAAAATTCAGCATGGTACTTGTGAAACATGTTATCAAGTACTGTATCAAATGCTTGAACATGTTTTTAATTGGCAAAACTTTAATGCCATTAAGGGTTTTGCATATGCTTCAGCTAGCTTTTGTGCAGTTGAGAAAAAAAAATATCAATACCCATCTGTCACTATGAGTGGAGCACATATGGTAACAGAGGACCTTAAAATACATCATATGTGGTTTCTATTACCCAAGCCACTTCAACTCCAAAAGGAGTTCAGCCACCTTGATATAGCTTTAGCTATTAGAAGTTTAAGTTTGCCAATTACAGTTGTTATTTTGCATGTAACCATGACAATCTTGCCTGTATTTCTCCACTATGCTATTAACAGTCATAAATAAGAACTCTGAGCAGGCATAAATCCTTCTGTTTTGACTTGGATTTCTGGAATAGTAGAGGCAACGGCTCTGCTTTCAACCAGACACCTTCTGGGTTGGTTAAGTGATCAGTGTTGGCATGGGACCTTTGAAGATGCCTTCTGTCCTTTCTGGAACTGCTCTAGTTTGACTTATGGAGTCAAGTGAAAGGGAGAGTTGAGTCAATATTCCAGGTATTTCAAGCCAAAAATACTACTGTGAAAAAAAGATATTTTTTTGACATGGGGAGGGAGTTGCATAATCAAGTTTCATTTATTTATCTAACGTTTACTGAATGGCTACTTTATGGCAGGCATAGATACCAGGGTTGAAAAAATAGAGACTCATGACACTTGCCTTCAAAGTGTATAAAAATCTAGTGAAGAGGAACTGATACATAAACAGTGCAGTTCTAAATCTCGTTATAGAAGTACCTAGAGGATGCTCTGGGAACACAGTGAAGAATGATTCTTAGGGGGAAATCAGAGAAAATATTAAAGGAAAGGAAGAATGGGAAATGACGATGAGATGCGCTGGGAGAAATGCCAGCTAAAGACAATAGGAAGAGCACACATAAAGGTATGAACATGGGAAATGGTATATGGGATTTTGGGAATAGTGAGTAGTTTAGTGGAGATAGAAGTGAGGAGACAGTGAAGAAAGATGGGCTGCAAAAAAAGGCAGAGGCTAGATCACACAAAAAAGAAAATTTATTTTTGGATTTGGAACTATATCTTGAAGATATCAGGGATCTTTCAACATACTTGAGTGGCCAAAGGATATAGTCATGGTTCCTCTTTGTTAAAGGCACTCTGATTTGCAGTGGCTTAATTGGAAGGAGCTGTCATTGGAGGCAGTGGGTTTATTTTCTGGGGGCTGAGAGGTAGTGTAAGAGGGGTATTAGAATAAATTAGAAAAAATTAAGACTGTAGAATCTATGGGATTGAGAGTCATTTTATTCTTCTCTACGGATTGAGTTTCCCATACAATGTTTAACCTTGTCTTCGTTGGCCATGTCAGCATTCACCCCACCCTAGCTGCCCTTCCAGGTCTGGTTAATGTAAGGAAATGGGGACTGGAGTTAGAAAAATGGATACTGTGCTTTTCTTTTATCTTTTCTTTTTTTAAGTTTATTTTTTGGAAGAGAGCAGGAGACTGGAGCATGAGAATGAAGGAGGGAGGGGCGGAGAGAGAGGGGTAGAGAGAATCCCACTCCCAACCCGGATGTAGATCCCTGTTCCACAGATTGTGAGATCATGACCACCTGAACCGAGATCAAGAGTCACTTAACTGACTGAGCCCCTTAGGCACTCTGGATGTTCTGCTTTTCATACATTCAACAAAATTTACCAAACTGAAGAAGAAATGTAGAATTTATAAGTGGTGCTATATTTTAATCGCAAATGAGACAGGACCCCACAATTTATATGTTTCCAGTTCTTTTGTCACAAGTTAAGGATGAAACTATCATGACCTTTCTTAAATCATTACTCATGTTGATGAATCTGAAGTTCTTTTAAGCATTCTCAGTGTTTATTCTCAATTTGCCTTAGCAAGAAGCTCTAAGTGCCTAAGGGAGTCAGTCCTACTAAAGTAGAAACTGAATGATCATTGGGATTAGTTAGAGGTTTACCTTCTGTAATCAAGACCTCACTGATTTTCATAGTTCAGGCTTAAGCAGTTCACTGATGTTACTTGACAGTAACAGGGGCACACTCTCCTCCCTGTATTTTGACAGTCATTGCTTAGTCTGTGTAATCCAAGAGGGCTCACTGTCACATCCTTGTTGCAGCTGGTGTGAAGGATTACAGGATTACAATTTCCTTCCTTTGAAGGGCACACATTATTTCCACACCCATCCAAAATACTCTGTGGTCCAATAGCTAAAATATGGAAAGAGCCTAAGTGTCCATCAACAGATGAATGGATCAAGAAGATGTGGTTCATCTATACCATGGAATACTACATGACAATGAGAAACAATGAAATCTGGCCATGTGTAGCAACATGGATGGACCTTGAGGGTGTTATGCTGAGCGAAATAAGGCAGAGAAGGACAAATATCATATGTTTGCACGTATAGGAGGATTAGGAGGAGCTTGACGGAGGAACAAGGGGGAGAAGAAGGGCGGAAATGGTGGGGGAAAGGGAGAGAGGCAAACTATGAGAGACTCTTGAATGCTGACAAAAACTGAGGACTGATGGATGTGGGGGGGGGGGGGATGGGCATGGAGGAGGGCACTTGTGGGGATGAGCACTGGGTGTTATGTGGAAACTAATTTGACAATAAACTATTTGTAAAAAAAAAAAAAAAAAAAAAAGCAAAATACTCTGTGGCCAGAAGTTGATCACATGACCACAACAAGATGAAAGGGATGATTGGAAAAGTCATCATTGTTTTCTGGGCACCTGAGCACAGCTAAACATTATACATTTAAGATTTTTTTAAATGTTTTTTTTCATTCTTGAGAGACAGAGTGTGAGTGGGGGAAGGGCAGAGAGAGAGGAAGACACAGAATCTGAAGCAGGCTCCAAGCTCTGAGCTGTCAGCACAGAGCCCAGTTCGGGGCTTGAACTCACAGACCATAAGATCGTGACCTGAGCTGAACTCCGACGCTTAACTGACTGAACCACCTAGGTGCCCCGTGGCTTATGTAACTTTAGATGAGGAGAATGTATCTAGGGGAACAACCAGGAGTTTCTGACACAGTACCCCTGTGATGTTTTGAGTCACCATTTAAAATTGGTTATGCCAGATCATGAGGCTCCCTCTTCTGCATTGGCTTTCAGAAGAAGTCACGGGGCACCTGGGTGGTTCAGTCGGTTAAGATTCCGACTTTGGCTCAGGTCATGATCTCATGGTTTATGGGTTTGAGCCCCACATTGGGCTCTGTGCTGACAGCTCAGAGCCTGGAGCCTGCTTCAGATTCTGTATTTCCCTCTCTCTCTGACCCTCCCCTGCTCACACTGTCTCTCTCTCTCTCTCTCTCTCTCTCAGAAATGAATAAAACATTAAACAATTTTTTTTTAAAAAAAGTCAGTTCTTTAACAGAGCACATGACTATTTCTCATTCTTTCATTCACTGATTTCACTTATTCAGTGGTCATTTAGTGAACATCTACCTTGTGACGAGTTGTGTCATAAGAGCCTGAGATGGAAAATTAAAGCTCACTCTTTTACTCAAAAAATTTATAATTTGAAGATGGTGAAATGGAGAGTACATCAGTTACTGCCATAAACCATGCTAAGTGCAGTACTTTTTCTTGAGACAGAAAACAGAAAAGTCTGGCACATTACGCTGAAGCTTTTGTTTGGGTTTCTAGATGAATTGTCAGAAATTAAGCCCTGACTTCCCTGTGGGGATGGGAATGGACCGGGATTCTAAAAGTAGAGGATGTAACCCCTCAGAAAGAAGATGGGCTTCATGTAGAACTGCTTGAAAGAGGAGATGGGGGTGCAGAGGGTAGGTGGCATGATAGGGACATGTGTCCCATTTTAATGCCAATGCCTTTGGAGGCCCTTGCTAGTCTGCAGGGCCCTCTCTTTAGTCCCTTTGAAATGACTTGGCCTCTATCAGTGTCTTCTTCTTTCACTCCACTTTGGCTCCACCAGCCTTCCAAGTGTTTGGTCCAGGCTTGCTCCCACGCATGGCTTTCATGCTCCATGTCTCTTACATGTGGGCTGCTCTTTTCCAACTCATGTGGCTAATCTCTGACTTGTGTCAGGTCTTTATTTACCTTCTCTGGGAGTCCTTTCCTGAACATTCTTTCTAAAATGTCAACTCTTCATCCTGACTCTACATTCTTTTCCTGCCTCATTACTTCTCCTTACTACTGGTTATTCTTTACCTAATTTCTACTGAGGATAGAGGAAGTAGACAATAAAGACAAATAAATTTTAGGGGAGCAGGGATTTTTTGTCTGTTTTATTCACTACTCTATCTTAAGGACAATGCCTGGTACACAGTATGAGTTCCCTAAATATTTGTTAGATGAATGAATAATGACATATCCCCTATGTTCAAGTTAGACAAATAGGAAGTAGAATCTCCTTCATTTAAATTGATGATATGATTTGAACAACTGGAATCTCAATAGAAATGCTTGACTTTAGAAAGAAGCCTTCCCTAAGCTTTAGAGCAAGTGTAATGCCTCTTGCATCTGAACAATTTTAGGATTACAGAGTCATGTGAATTTGGATTTTTTAAAAGTGAAGGAGATGTGACATTTCTTGCACCTGAGTGTTTTGAGCAAAATCTTACCAGTTCATCTTGAATGGACGCAGAGACCAACTTGGTCTCATTCTGCTATTTCATGCCCTGGTTCTGGTGTGTCTGGAATCTTGACTTAAAAGTGGCCTTTAAGACTTGGCAGGGTGCTAAGATGGAAGTGAGCAATGGCAAGTGACAGGACTAGCACAGGGAGCAAAGGGTTAATATTTTAACACCAGCCATGATTTAGTTGATGGGTTCCTGCAAATGAGTAGTGTGTGGGGTGGGGGGCAGGTAAGAAACATAAAATTGCACATGTGCACAATTGGTCAGTGAATTTGATGCCTCTGTCATTAACTATGTCAATGTTTTCCTTTCCATTCCCTTCTGTCTGGAGGCATGTGGAGGTTTTTCAATGTGCCATTGCCTTATTTTGATAAAGGAATTGGAAATAAGGCCTCTTCTCTTTGCTTTTGACTTCTCCACTCTATATAACCAGTTTTTCTCCTTTGCTCAGCGTTCCCTACGGCCATACCATACTACAAATTGTCATCTAATGAAAGTTGTTGCCTTGTATTTCCTTTTCCCTACTTAGTCCTTAGAGAACTCAGCAAAAATAAAAGGAATTGACGAGGTTAAGATGACAAAAATAATTATCCTTTGTTGAAAAGAATCAAAGCTTACACACAGAGACTAATTTAAGTTTATTTAATTTTCCACAGAATTGGAAAAAAGCACAATTAACTGAAAAAATACATGAAATAGAATATTAATATTTTCAATAAGTTAAGGGATCAAAAACCACCATTTATTTAATATGTACACGGTATCATCTAGCAATTCAGTAATTGAATAGAGAGATTGATAGTACTCCTCCCATTTTATAGGGGAAGAAACCAAGCTCTAGGGATGTTAGTAAATGCCAAAGACACATTGGTATAGTGGTATAAGCATGATTTGTATTTGGATGTGTCTGATTCCAAAAAAGCTTTCTACTCTATCATGCTGGTTTCCAAGTATCTTTAAATTCACAGCATTCTTAAAACTTTTGTGCTGTACATTTTGAAGTAAAAGCCCCATATTTCACTTCTAAATAAGATCATCTTTTGCCTTTGCCAAAAGTAATATATTTGATTGCTCTAGTGTTTGGTTCATATGAATTGCTTTCCTTCTTTCCTCAATGCCATGCAGGGATTTCAAGTTCCTTGCTGTTCAGAACAGAGATGAGTTCCTTCATTTTTGAAATTCTTACACTCAGTGAGTTTCAAAAGCAAAAATGTGTTATTAGGGACCCAGGTTCTGAATCTCAATCTCATCTGCTCTGTTTATTTACTGAATAATGGTGGCCACTTGATTATTCTGTGCCTCAGTGTCTTCACCTATAAAATGGGGTAATAATATGATCAAGATAAGGATTAAATTAGTTAATATATGTTAATACAATTAAAATGCTTTGAACAGAGCCTGACACATAAAAATCACCAGTAAAATTTTATTTTTTTATTTTTTTATTTTTTATTTTTTTTATTTTTTTATTTTTTTATTTTTTTTTACAAATATTTTATTGTCAAATTAGTTTCCACATAACACTCAGTGCTCATCCCCAAAGTGCCCTCCTCCATGCCCATCCCCCCTCCCCCCCACATCCATCAGTCCTCAGTTTTTGTCAGCATTCAAGAGTCTCTCATTGTTTGCCTCTCTCCCTTTCCCCCACCATTTCCGCCCTTCTTCTCCCCCTTGTTCCTCCGTCAAGCTCCTCCTAATCCTCCTATACGTGCAAACATATGATATTTGTCCTTCTCTGCCTGACTTATTTCGCTCAGCATAACCCCCTCAAGGTCCATCCATGTTGCTACACATGGCCAGATTTCATTGTTTCTCATTGTCATGTAGTATTCCATGGTATAGATAAACCACATCTTCTTGATCCATTCATCTGTTGATGGACACTTAGGCTCTTTCCATGTTTTAGCTATTGTGGAGAGTGCTGCTATGAACATTGGGGTACATGTGCTCCTATGCCTCAGCATTTCTGTATCCCTTGGGTAAATTCCTAGCAGTGCTATTGCTGGGTCATAAGGGAGTTCTATTGTTAGTTTCCTGAGGAACCTCCACACTGTTTTCCAGAGGGGCTGTACCAGTTTACATTCCCACCAACAGTGTAGGAGGGTGCCCGTTTCTCCACATCCTCGCCAGCATCTCGAGTTCTCTGATTTGCTCATTTTAGCCACTCTGACTGGCGTGAGGAAAATCACCAGTAAAATTTTAATTCCTACCCAGACACAGCAATTATAAATGTGGCAATAGTTATAATTTTCTAGAGCATGGGATTAAAGTTTCATAAGTTTTTTCCCTCAATGTCTTCCTGTAAACTGTCTCTTAAAATCAGGGCTTCAAACGCATGGGTTGGTGGGTTCCACAAGCTAGTAAGAGTGCTTTTTCTCTGGAGAGTAAGATGTCTGAAAATAGGGCTATCTGTCTCTTTTATTTTTAAATCCATGCATTCATAAAGAAAAACAATAAATTGATCATCTTTGGAAGACCCTACTATACAGACTCAGTATTTTTAAAATTGATAAATATGGCAACAAGTTAAAGGATTATCTTGCCTTTCCTTTGTGAACTGTCTGGTAGGTATCCAAATAGTAACCAAATTCTTTTCACAGAATGAATGGATCTAGGCACTAGTCTTCAATGTCTCTTGTGTATGTTCGGAGAAGGAGAGAGAGACAAAGAGACAGACATGTGCTTCCATCTGTATGAACACACACCTTTATTTGTTATTTTAATTTTTAATGTTTATTTTTCAGAGAGAGAGAAACAGAGCATGAGTGGGGGAGAGGCAGAGAGAGGAGACAATTCCAAGCAGGCTCCAGACTCTGAACTGTCAGCACAGAGCACTATGCGGAGCTTGAGCCCACAAACCACGAGATCATGACCTGAGCTGAAGTCAGATGCTTAACTGACTGAGCCACGCAGGCACCCCTGAACAAACCATCTTTAAAATAGTCTCATCAAAAACTATAACGTGTAGGGAATACAGACATATATATCTATATAAAAGGGATACAATCAAGGAAATCTAGAATGAGAGAAACCCTACCTACAGGATAAATTCTTCATTTTGTCAATAAATAAATTGTGAGACAAAATTAGGCACTGATTGTAATTTTAATTTCTATTAACATTTTAATTTTACTCAGCGATTAAAAGAGATGTAAAAGACACATCAACCAAATGCAAGGTGTGGGTCCTCTCCTTTCAGATCCTAATTGAGATGAACTATACCACAAATTTTGTTACATTTATGAAATTGTCAGAAATCCAAACACTGGATGGTGGATAATATTCAGGAATTATTATCAATTTTCTTAGGTATTTTCTAGGCAATTTTCTTAGGCATGGTAATAGTAAATGGCTATTCTGTTTTTTATGTTTTTGTTTTGTTTTGTTTTGTAAATAGTCCTCATACTTATTTACAGATAAAAGTAGCAGACATCCAACATTTGCCTTACAATAATGCAGGAGGGGGAATGGGACAGAATTGGTCACAAGTTGTTTGTTAGAACAGAGTGTTGGGAATCAGGGGTTCATTACACTATTTTTAAAAGATTACTTGTGTGTGTTTGAAGTTTTCCATAGTTTTTAAAGAAAGGATTTAAAAAATGATCTTTAAAACCTTAGATTCAGACCCGAAAGCATATATAACTTAAGACTAAAAGATGTGAAAGTATTCACTTGACTATTATAGTCAATTTGAGTGTGGTTGCAAACTCGAGATTGACTTGAAAATTAGGTAATGATAAGTTTCAAAACCAAAGGTCATGGCTACATGGCCATCTTCTTTCAGATTGTCTTTAGTTAGTATAGCAACCCTAACCATTGCTCCTCATTTCCTATCAAGATTACAGACCAGTAAGTGTGTCTGATACCCTTCGGTTACTTAGAAAGACAATCCCCAAAGTATATCTGAGATGTATATTTTTTTCACGAATAAGAAAATTTTTATTTGAGAAAAATTTAGAAATATATAGAAATATTTAAGAAAACAAATGCATAGTATTACTATTTTAGTATTAAAAATCTGAACATGTTTCACGTTTAAGAATTATGACATATGAGAGAATTAGAGCTCTGAGAATAACAGGTCAGTTCGTAATTCCAATTGAACATGTTAATTGTGTAGTTGATTCATACTTATAATATTTAGTTCACATCTAGTAAATCTACTCTTTGGACATTTGGGGTTCAGCATGGTATGAGTTCAATTTAAAAGAGATACTATACAAGGGAAGTTTGTCAATCAGACAGTTGAGCTGCTTAAGGAGGAAATAGGATATATTCAATTGATACATTCAGCTTAAAATATTTTTAAAAGTTTTGAAAATGGCACCCAGTATTAGCCAAAGTGTCTCTTAGAAAAATTTTTTGCTAAGTTTGCTTTACTTATAAACTGAATAAGATTTATAGGTGGAAGTCAAACGCCCAATAAAAACTAGATTTTTAAATTTATAATTTTGCTAGTTCATGTATTAATTTTGAAAACAAAGTAACCTTTTATTGCTGGTTTTATCATTTAAGAAGTTAAGTAGGTTTTTCTGTACACAAAAACGACCCCCAGACTTAAAACAAAACCTCACAATTTTTGACAAGTGAATTGCTCATTACAGACCTAAAAAAAAAAAAAAAAAAAGTTTAACACAAGGACTTAGAAGTGAATTTTGGGAGCCATGATAAGAGGGATGCACTCCTGAAATGTCCCTTTTTCTGAGGCTGCCAGACAGGCAAGGGCAGGGGCGGGGGGCGGGAAGGGCTCCGGTATTAACATATTTCCTAGACGCTCCATCTCCTTGGTCAGGCGTAATGGATGCCTCCCAGCTCCCTGTGGACGCGAGAGCCCATCAGGCCAGAAGCAGATTAAAGCTCACACACTTCAAATTGGCGACTTGCCGCAGCTTGCCAGAAGGCGAGAGTTCAGCGCCGCTTTAATAGAGAAGTCTCTAAGCCGCCTGCTCCCCATCTCCCTCTTCCTCGCTCTAAAAAGAAATCGCACCCTCTGCACACCTTGGCCAGCCACCTCCGGCTTGCCCCACTGTCCTGCAGTGGGAAGGGCCGGCCGGGGTGGGAGTGGGGGAGGTAGACTGCGTGCTTTGGCGAGCCTCACTCCTCCCCACCTAAGCTGATTGCGCTGCGCACAGTGAACTGTCAGCGACGACTGATTTATAAGACCGATTTACCTTCTGGAGAGCGTAATTATGCTCGTAGTTAAGAATTAATCAGGTGAGAGAATTATGGAATAGTCATTCCCCGGACTTTGAAGGACACACGAAGTGGAGACCCACCAATGCTGCTGCAGAGTCTGCCCTGCGGGAGTCCTTTGCCTCCTTGCTGGTGGCGGGGTGAGGTTTCTGAGCTAGCTGTCTTCTTTGTAAAAAAACAAAGTGAAAAATCTTGCTGAGGTTCTCCAGAAGGATAATTCCAAGTCACCCAGCTTAAAAGGTGGGCAGAAGGAGATTTTGTGAAAAGAGGAAGTCTTAGAGACAGGATTATCTCTGAATAAGGATTTGGCTGTTGTCTCCCGTTAGAATTATTAGCTTAACTACTTTAGCTTACTCTATGGAACAGCCACATTTCAGAAATATTTTCTTTGTTCTTTTTGCTAACATGTATTCCCTTCACCTCAGTAATGTGGCTTGAAGGCTTTCACATCCAGAGGTGTGTTCTTTGTAGATGACGTGTTTGTTGGGTTTTTCTCTCCCTTTCTTTGTGGGCAGAGGGTTTTCAGTTAATTTGCCTTGTTTCTCAACGTGTCTCGCTAACCTACTCTCTACACACCCCTTGGTATTTCCATTGGGACATGGTAGACCGTTTTGTATTATCTTTGAGGACAATTTCTAAGAGTCCCATGACAAGTACCTTTGCAGTCCAATTACATAACCCATTACTATTAAATTTTGCAGAGAAGTATCTGTAATAGAAGCAAAGGATAGTTCAGACTGAATGAGATTATGACTATCTAAAACCAGTCTTTCTAGTGCCATCCTAAGATACCAGAATTCTACCACCATCCTTCATAAATGGAAGGACGGGACCATGCAGTCCATAACTCCCCTAACCTATTTTTTAGCCACACATAGCTGGGAATAAGGTTTAAACAAGCTTTTGTATGCCATCTTTTCTCAGCTTCCCCCCAAACACCCCCTTGCCCTCTGTCCCATGTCACTTAGAGATTGGAATCCTCCATTCTCTGATCTGGAAATTGTCTCTACCCAGTGCCATGGAGATTTTCCTTTGGACATCCCATTTCTGGTTCTCTTCCCTGATGGCCTTAGGTCATCTTTTGCACCTTACCACTAGGAACTTCACTTTCTTGAGCTAGATTTTAGTCCTCAAGCTCTTGCTAGCTACAGCAAAAGTTAGATCCTGAGCGTAGAGGAAGAGAGGAAATGAAGGAAAATCTGGTGGCTTCTCTTAGGATATTGTTAAGGTGTTCAGATGACTTTCTAGGAACCAAAATTAACAATCTTGCAGGGTTTTCATTTGCTTTATAATGTTAAAGGTGACTATTTTAGAAGGAGAAACTTTTCAACCTGTGGATGTGAGTGAAAACTCAGATCTACAGGTAATGAATTTTACATAATGGTACTCTAAGTTAGTTCTTGAGGCCACACTCTCATCTTTGCCTTCTCAGTAGGAAGGGTAGAAAACCCTTTCCCACCGCCTGCTTTCTATTCAACTGTAGAACTCAACTGTCTGCTCTGCCAAGTGCCACATTTCCCCTAAACCTCACCTTATCACGAGTCCTACAGAGATCTCAGGGCTAGAGGGGGGTTAAAAGAAGATGTTCTTCACAGAAGGTTGAGATACCAAAACTATGTAAGTAATTCTTATTTAAGCAGAAGAACCGTGCAGAATCAGTTCTATCTCATTACTCTTGCCTATTCAGCTTACTTATTCCAACAATCGGTCTCTGACTGATTTGTTCAGATGACTGTTGCTCTTTTCTATGCAGGCAGTCACCTGTACTCATAATTAATTGGCACGGAGGGAGGGTGGAACAGCCCTTGACTGGGGGGTGGGGGGGCAGGAGACAGGTCCCAGTTCTGGCCCTGCTCCCCCAACAGGTGGCTGGTGTTGAGTGTGTTGTTTACCTTTCTGGACCTTCATTTCTGCAGATGCGTAGTGAAGGTACTGGACTGCATCTGTCTTCCCATAAAATGTGATACTTGTGAGAAGGCAGGCTTCGAAACCCCTGCTTACTCTCTCCTTAGAGACGTACTATGCACATGGACATCCACTTACAAAGAAATCTTATATATTTGGCTTAACCAAGAGTTTTCCCATCTAATTTGACCAGAGAATACCTTTAATTTTCTTCTCTCCCTTCCACCCTCCCTCCTTCCTTTCCTTTTTCTTTTCATTTCCTTTCACATATGGTTTGTTAATATTCTCAGAATTTGTGTTCTATGGAACTCATTGGGACAAATGCAGGACCAAACAAATCCTTTCTATGTTTGTTTCTCTTCTACATGTGGGATCTTGACCTACTCAAAGTGTTACAGGAATTGCAATATATTGTTTTAGTTATTGGTGAATTATTGTATAATAATGCTTACAGGATTCCTAAGCACTAATGAAATATGGATTAAAATAAACAAGATGAAATGTAGCCCAAGAGAATGTCACCATATTTGTTTAACATTCTTGAGAATGAGGTGATCTGTATTAAAGGAAAAAGAAACTATATACTAGAATTTACCATTAAATGCAAATAATATTGTATTTCTGCTATCCATTTTTTCACTCAGAGTAGCACAGAAGGTCTGTGCCTAAATACCACTTCTGTGTCTAAATACCACTAATTATCTAAGGAATGTTGATCAAAACAATATTTTTAGTGTAGTAACCAAAAATATATTTGATTACGAAAGATACTTATTAAAATAAATTTATCAAAATATTTAAAAATTTTGTCATGGGGGTTCTTTTTCAGTTTATTTATTTATATTTTTATTTAATTTTTAGTCAACATACAGTGCAGTATTGGTATCAGGAATAGAATTCAGTGATTCATCACTTACATACAATACCTAGTGCTCATCACAAGTGTCCACCTTAGTATCTGTTACCCGACTAGCCCATTTCACCCACTCCCTTCATCAACCCTCCGTTTGTTCTCTATCGTTGAGTGTATTGTGGTTTGTTTCCCTCTCTTCTCTTCCCCTCCCTCCCCTATGTTTATCTGGTCTATTTTATAAATTTTCACATATGAGTGAAACCATATGGTATTTTTCTTTCTCTGACCGATGTATTTCTCTTAGCATAATACATTCTAGCTCCATCCATGTCATTGCAAATGGCAAGATTTCATTCTTTTGGATAGTTGGGTAATATTCTAGTGTGTGTGTGTGTGTGTGTGTGTGTGTGTACACACACCACATCTGCTTTGTCCATTCATCAGTTGATGAACATTTGGACTCTCGCCATAGTTTGGCTGTTGTTGATAATGCTGGTATAAATATTAGGGTGTATGGACCCCTTTTAATCTGTATTTTTCTATTCTTCAGGTAAATACCTAATAGTGCAGTTGCTGGATCATAGGATATTTGTATTTTTATTCTCTTGAGGGACCTCCATATTGTTCTCCAGGGTGGCTGCCTCAGTTTGCAGTCCCACCAACAGGGCAAGATGGCTCCCCTTTCTCAGCATCCTCACCAACATCTGTTGTTTCTGGTGTTGTTAATTTTAGCTATTCTAACAAGCATCTCATCATGGTTTTGTATTTCCCTGATGATGAGTGATATTGAGCATTTTTTCATGTATCTGTTAGGCATCTGGAAGTCTTCTTTGGAAAAGCATCTATTCATGTCTTCTGCCCATTTCTTAACTGAGCTATTTGCTTTTTGGGTGTTGAGCTTGATAAGTTTGTTACAGATTTTGGATACTAACCCTTTATCAGATATGTCATTTGCAAATATTTGCTCCCATTTTGTAGGCTGCCTTTTAGTTTTGCTGACTGTTTCCTTAGTTGTACAGAAGATTTTTATCTTGATGAGATCCCAGTAGTTCATGTTTGCTTTTGTTCCCCTTGGTTTCAGTGATGTGTCTAGTAAAAAGTTGCTCTGGCTGGCATCAAAGGGGTTGCTGCCTGTTTCTCCTGTAGGATTTTGATGACTTTCTGTCGCACATTTAGGTCTTTCATCCATTTTGAATTTATTTTGTGTGTGGTATAAGAAGTGGTCCAGTTTCATTCTTGTGCATGTCACCATCCAGTTGTCTCTACACCATTTGCTGAAGAGACTGTGTTTTCCATTGGCTATTCTTTCCTGCTTTGTTGAAGGTTAGTTGACCATATAGTGTGGGCTCATTCCTGGGTTTTCTTTTCTGTTCCATTGATCTACGTGTCTGGTTTATTCTAGTACCATACTGTCTTGATGATCGCAGCTTTGTAATACAGCTTAAAGTCTGGAATTGTGATGCCTCCAGTTTTGTTTTTCGTTCTTAGGATTGCTTTGACTCTTGAGGGTCTTTTGTAGTTCTGTACAAAGTTTAAAATTGTTTGTCCTAAGCTCTATAGAAAATGCTGGTGATATTTTTATAGAGGTTGTATTAAATGTATAGATTGCTTTAGGTAGCATAGACATTGTAACAGTGTTTGTTCTTCTAATCCATGAGCACAGAATGCTTTTCCATTTCTTTGTTTTCTCTTCAGTTTCTTTCATAAGTGTTCTACAGTTTTCAGAGTATGGGTCTTTTACTTCTTAAGTTAGGTCTCTTCCTATGTATCTTACTGTTTTTGGTGCAATTGCAAATGGAATCGATTCCTTGATTTCTTTTTCTGCTGATTTGTTATTGATGTATAGAAATGCAACAGATTTCTACATGTTAATTTTATATCCTGTGACTTTGCTGAATTCATGTATTCTAGAAATTTTTGGTGGCGTCTCTGGTTTTCTACATAGAGCATCCTGTCATCTGCAAATAGTGCAAGTTTGACTTCTTCCTTGCTGATTTGGATGCCTTTTATTTCTTTTTGTTGCTTGATTGCTGAGGCTAAGACTTCCAGTACTGTGATAAATAGTAGTGATGAGAGTAGGATTCTTCTCTTCTTCCTGAGGCTCTCAGTTTTTACCCATTGAGGGTGATATTAGCTGTGGGTCCTTCATATGTGGCCTTTATGATGTTGAGGTATGTTCCATCTATCCCTACTTTGTTTAGAATTTTCATTACTAATAGATGCTGTATTATGTCAAATGCTTTTTCTACATCTGTTTACAGGATCATATGGTTCTTATCTATATGTGTTTCTTTATTAGCACATCAAATGGCAAGATATAGGAGTGGCTCTAATAAATGCCATAATTTTAGAGTAATGGTGAGAGTAAATTTCTGTAACAAGTGTAGTGTGACAGAAGCATGAGGTATGTAAAACAACAACAACAACAACAACAACAAACAACCCAGCATGGCAGCTTTGTAGAATCATACATTCCCAATGACGTACAACAATGTGAATGAAGGTCCCTTCAGAAGATGCTAAACCCTAGCCATGGGATCATCCCCAGCTCTTGAATCTTCCAGAGATCACACTTTCCATGAAGGAAAGAAAATCCACCTGCATTTTTTCTGTACAAATTTCTGACCCACAGAATATATGACCATAGTAAAATGGTTGATTTATGGCACTAAATTTTAGAGTGTTTGTTATGCGGCAGTAATAACCATAAAAGCACTCTGATAAAGCATGTGTAAGTCCTAAGAAAAGCACTCTCACCTTTAATTTTGATGTTAAGACTATGGGACTCAGGACAACATTTAACTTTCTGGTGTGAGCAATGGGATGGATGATGTTACATTTCAATGAGATGAAAAATAGAAGGAAGAGATAAAGGAAGGTAGAGATTATGAGATTCATTTGGACACATCTTGAGTTGATGCTTGTGTACATTCAGATGATTGTAATGCCAATCAGAATCTCAGACAAACATCCTGGATTAGGGAGTTGAGTTGAGGACATCAGCATGTACAGGGCGGTGGAAGTGACAGCTTGGTGCACCTCACATAGCATGCATAGAGTATAAGATGCGGAAAGAACAATTGGAGAGAGTGAACCTAGGAGAACCCAAATGCACTTGATAGAGGAAACTGGGGGAGGGAAGGAAGTGAGATATGGTCAGTGTGGGAAAGAGACAAAGATGATGTCATGGGAACCAAAGAGTATTTTTCAAGCTTTGCATGCCCTTATCTTCACAGAGATTCAGATTCACTTTTTTGTCTGCCATGGGCCCCAAATTAAGAACAACTTACTGGTAGTGAGTGGCCTCTGTGCAAATAATTTACAGGAAGAAAAAAAGATTGAGCACTGCAGCCATAGGTTAAAATAGGTAAAACAAGAAACTGTTAGTTCTGGCAATTCAAATAGTTCTAAATAATCTACAATTCATTTCCTTCTAAGAATGTCGTCTCGTTTTCTTTGTGATGACTCAGGGCAAGTTTTATGAACATACAGGCAGCCTTGGAATTAAATGAAACCTTCCAGGGAAATTGTTGGGGAGATTATTTAGTTTCTGTAGAACTCCCATCATTCTGTAGTTGACTATACAGTGGTTTTATTCCTCTCTCTCTTAGGGGTTATTGTGGTTTGTGGGTCTCCCCACTTGACAACTTTTTCCTAGCTGGTGGTTTTGCTCTCCCTTCTCCTCAGCCACTCCTTCCAGCTAACTGCGGGTCTACTTCCACTGTATCTGCGACTCCCTTTTCCCACTTGGAACTGTTGGCTGCCTCGGTTGCTTTCCTCTCTATCCCATATAACTAGTGTATTACTTTCCTTTGGCTACTGTGACAAATTACCACAAGCCAAATGGCTTAAAATAACTAAAATTTATTATTTTACAGTTCTAGAGATAAGAAATTTGAAATAGGTCTCATGAGGTTAAATCAAGGTGTTCATAGGGCTGTATTCTTTTATGGATGCGTTTGGGGAGAATCTGTTCCTTATACATTCTGGCTTTTAGAAACCACCCCCATTCCTAAACTCCCTGCCATTTCCCTCCATCTTCAAAACAGGCAACATTGGGTTGAGTTCTTTTCACGTTGCTGTTACTCTGGTTTCCCCCGTTCTGCCTCCTTCTTTGGCTTATATATTGTAGTTAGACTGGGCCCAACTTGGATAATCAAGGTTAATCAGCCCATTTCAAGGTTAGCTGATGGACAGCCTTAAAACCATCTACAGTCTAATTCCTCTTTGCCTGGTAACAGCATATTCACAGGTTACAAGGATTAAGATGCAGACATCTTTTGGGGCACCTGGGTGGCTAAGTCGGTTAAGTGTCCAACTTTGGCTCAGGTCATGATACTACAGTTTGTGAGTTCAAGACCTGTGTCAGGCTCTGGGCTGACAGCTCAGAGCCTGGAGCTGGCCTCAGATTCTGTGTCTCCCTCTCTCTCTGCTCCTCCCCTGCACGCACCTGCTCTCTCTCTCAAAAATAGATAATCATTAAAAAAATTTTTAGAAAGGTGCAGACATTTTTGGAGGGGCATTATTCTGACTACTTCACCTAGGAACATACTAAAATATTCCAAGTAAAAGAAAATTACCAAATAATGTGTGTAAAATTAGCCCAATGCATTCGTGTTCCAGAAGACTATAATTTTGAAGCAGCTGTTTTTTACTAGATTTCTTCAAATTTAGAGGGCTCTGCTGGAAGGGTAAATTTGCTGAAATATGATCATAAGATCAGAGAAGCAGAATATGCTTTATATCAGTTTTTATATTGGACCAATTTCTGAGGAAAACTCGGGAAAAGATTATTTCAGAAATTCAACCAATGAATAACTAATTCCTGTCTCTCTGTGGGTTGTCTAGTTTGTGGCACTTTGAAGTAGATTCCAGTCATAAGATACTTGTCTCAACCTTGGAGCTTCAGGTTGTATCTAAAGTAGCATCCCCCCTGTGGGGCACCTGGGTGGCTCAGTTAGTTAAGTGTCTGATTTCAGCTCAGGTCATGATTTGCAGTCTGTGAGTTCAAGCTTTGTGTCGGGCTCTGTGCTGACAGCTCAGAGCCTGGTGCCTGCTTTGGATTCTGTGTTTCCCTCTGCACTCCCCCTTCCCCCGTCTCAAAAATAAACAAACATTTTAAAAGTTTTTTTTTTTTTTTTTAAGTAGCACCTCCTTTCTCAGAGAAGCAGGCACCAAGAAGATTTTGTTTTTGTTCCATTCTGCTCCGGGGTTGAGGCGAGAGTAGAAAAGTTTGATAAATCTGTTGAATTACATTGCATTGTAATGAGCTATTTAACTTTCTCTACTCGAGTGCAGGGATTGTGACTTGTTCAACTTGATTTTCCAATTTTGAGGTGAGCGCTAAGTGAGAATCTGATTTGAAAGGGTAGAAGATAAAATAGTCTTCAACAGGGGAGGATTGGTTAGAAAGACCATAGGGCACACCAGGGTAACCCTGTAAGGAGCAGATCTGTGATAAACCAGTTTGATCTTTGTGAACAAGTCCTGGATCTTTCAATACATAGATCCAGGGCTAGGCAGTTACAGGTCTAGATCTCAGTCGTATCTCATCTTGAGCCATCCATGTGTCCCTGAAAATGGAATGGGTATGTGTGAATTAAATGTGGCTAAATGACATCATTTTAAATATAGATGGTATTGCATTGTGTAAAGTGCTAGTGTTGAATCAGACAGAGCAGGGTTTGAGGCATTTATTAGGCTGTGCTGTCTTACTGTCTCTGTGCCTCAGGGCTTGCCTCAGGCTTGGGAGATCTGCTGCATTTGATCTGAGCCCCAAGGAGTCTGAGACCTCACTAGTCTGCTTTTCCTTATTTTTCTTTCTCCTAGGAGTCAAAATTTTCATGATAAAGGCCTTCCTACTGCCACTCATTCAGTCTTCCAAATTTGTTTCTTCTTGTTCTAACCAACACCTGTTCTTCCAACACACACACACACACACACACACACACACACACATACACACACACACAATTTGATAGAGAATTACTTCAAAAGGAAGGATAATTCTAAGGATTATAGAATAGCAATTCTGGAATGGTCTACTGGGGCTATACCTATGTCTACTCTTTGCAGACTCCTACCCAGCCACCTCAATGCAACGTCTTAAAGTCACAAGGCAAACTGCATACTCTTTATGGGTCATTAGTTTTATGATGCAATAAATTATTTTAAGTACTGTAAGCTTGGGATAGAATCAGATATAATATGGAGTAGGAATAAATATCCAACTCAGTTTTAAGAAAATGAAAAGTTGGGGCATCCGGTGACTCAGTTGGTTAAGCCTCTGACTCTTGACTTCCGCTCAGGTCATGATCTCACAGTTCTATGGGTTTGAGCCCTGAGTCAGGCTCTGCACTAACTGCTTGGGGTTTTCTCTCTCCCTCTTTCTTTGTCCCTCCAGGCCTGCACTTTCTCTCGAATTAAAAAAAAAAAAAAAAACTTAAAAAAAAGAAAAATTTGAAAAATGTTTTGGCAGCTTTCAGAGGTCTTTAACTTTCTATTTATTTTAGTGAGAACTTCGGGAAAGTTTGAGAGTATGGATTTAAATTTCTCCTCTTACTAAGGAGGAAATGAAAGTATGATGTAAGATTCAGGCTCAAGGCTCCCGACTGGCCCAGGCTTCCACGTCTAAGCATATGCTCAGCAGTGGTGAGGGAAAGGGATGCTGCACTTTCCTTTTCAAGGTCCCCATTGTGTTCTGGGGAGAGTGACCTACCTGATCCCCATCATGATTAATGTGGCTTCTGAAGCATGAGATCTGATTATGACCCCATGTTGTTATATTTAATTACAAATCTCATTATGGCCCTGGCCATAACACCGTGTGGCCCTCATTACCATCACCTTTGCTGATCTCACTGCCTGAAGGTCCATCCTTATGATTTACTCTAAATTGTTTTAGAATCATAGACTTCTAGAGCTGGAAGGGAGGTTAGAGATCATGAAGTTCAAGCCCCTCATTTTACAGATAAAATTACAGAGGCCCCAAAGAGAATAAGTCATCTTCCAAAGGTCACTTAGTAGATGTGAGATGGGAAAGGGGGCACCAGCTCCCCAGGCTAGCAGAGTTCTCTCTACACCACGCTGCTCTGCTGGGAGTCACACTTTGTCACACCACCTCCTCGCTCCCCATCCTGTGTGTCATGCGACAGCTTCACACCTTGCACAGGTTAGATTGTACTCTCTTTCTCAATACAAAGTCAGTCACAGGTCAAATCACAACTGCAAAGTTCTAGGAGTTCTGAGGCAATGGGTCCTCGGTCAGATTATTCAGCCTTCTGGGGCTTAGCTTAAGTTTGGTAACACAGAGGCAGCTAACCTGCTATCTGTGAAGAAAGACATCCTTAAAGTGATAGCTAAGTAAGTGTAAGTATTGTCAAGTAAAAACAAATCCGGACTGGGGTGAGGAGAGGCTTTATTGGAAAAGACTGTTGCCATAAGGGAATGAGTGCTAAGACCAAAAGGTCTGTAAGCAGGTCAAAGGTCAGCCAGAAAAGGGATTTTCTTTTATAGAAAGGAATAAAACAAGGCTAGAAAGAATTGGCATGGAGCTGAAGAGGATTGGGTGGTGTGATCGGACAGTTTAGCGGGGACTGTTTGTCTCCGCGGTCAACTGATTTTCAGGACGGGTCCTTTAGGAGGTGCTGGCTCAAGCTGGGTCCTGTGGGACTGGGGGAAACCTAGAAGTTTTGACAAGGCAAATTAGCAGTTATTTTGTCCAGATTGTTCTGTGGGGAAAAACAATTCAGGTATTATTCATTTTTAAAACCTAGAATGGGAATTGGGAGGGTCTGTGCTTAACTTTGTTCTAGGTAGACAAGAAGGCCATCTGTGAAAGTCTTACCTAATTTAAATAGTGAAGGGTACTTCAGTAAGGCATTTTTTGGAACCCAAAGCTAGAGAGGGGGCTTCTTGACTATATTTCTTTTCCAGGAGAACAGGGCTCAGGGAAAGTTCGTCATTGGCGGTGCTTAGTGATTCTGTATTTACTTTGAGTAAAGCTTTCTCATATCACATGCCTGACTTTCGAACTTTCTCCCTCCTCTTTTGAAAAATTTTTTTTTAATGTTTTATTTATTTCTGAGAGAGAGAGAGAGAGATAGACAGACAACGTGAGCAGGGGAGAGTCAGAGAAAGAGGGAGACACCGAATCTGAAGCAGGCTCCAGGCTCTGAGCTAGCTGTCAGCACAGAGCCCAGTGCAGGGCTTGAACCCACGAACCATGAGATCATGACCTGAGCCGAAGTCAGACACTTAGCCGACTGAGCCACCCAGGTGCCCCTGTCCCTCCTTTTTTGGACAGGTGAAGGTTGTGGTGGGTCTTGATTTATATCTGAGAAAGTTATTTTACTAATCAGCACTTGACAGATCATTCTTTGCCTTCTTAAAATGGGGCTAACCACCACTTAATGGAGTCTACTAATAAGGGCATAAAGAGTCATTACTACTTTGTTTTTCTTTGTAAGCCCCAAATAATGCTTAGAATTGACTGGAGTAGGTAGACTCTTTAGGGAGTGAACTTTAGGCTGTGTAAAGTTCAGCATGAACCTTGCATTGACTTAGAAACAGCTCAGTCATGAATAGTAGTTTATCAGATCATGTGAACCCTCTTGCAAGTGTGATGCATCAAACCCCATTGAATACAAGGAGGCACAGTCCTTAGCAGCCAATTCCAGGGCTAGGAAGGTGGATGGTAGTAGTGATTCCAGTTCCCTAAAAGTTTCTCATCAGCCAAGAGGGGAGCCTTAAAGCTTTCCATTGTTTCTAAACCTGCTCCTGAGAATTGCCATGGAGAGTATGCCAGTGAGGTGAAATACTTGACCATTTTGCTATGATGCTAAAAATCTAAAAAGAGGCAAAGTGACTGCTGAAGGTCAGAATATAAGACATTTTGTTTCATCTTTGATCAAATCAGCCTTTGCAGTTACTAAACCTCAAGGTCAATAAGTAGTGTGCAAACTTAGTGACTCAATTGAGGTGGGCAGCAAAGTTCAACAGTAGCTGGCTTTCTGCTCCCATATTCATTATGGAGAAAAAGATGTATTTTTTTTCTTTTACACAGTCGTACTCAGATTTCATTTTAAAATATTAAATCACTGCAGCCAAGGATAACCCAGATATACAAATAATGAAAGTCAAACTTGTTCTGACATTGCATCTTTTGTCCAAGGAATCTCATATTACCTTGCTAATTCCTGGACAGTATGGAAGCCCACACTGAGCCTTTTGACAGGACCTGCCTTACCTGAAAGGTAAATAGGTCACTGTCTATGGTAGACCTGGTGTGAAGGCCCTTGAAGTGGCTCTTCCCAATGCCTGCCTGCAATTCTACCCATGGATTTGTTCTTTTGAATGAGTCTTGTGCTAAGATGGAGAATAGCTGGGGGAAGGAAAGAGATGAGAGAAAGTAATCCATTGCTAAAATCAGGGTTTTGGAGCTGGCTTGGCTTCTAGGACGGATAGGGGAGACTTTGTAGGCTAGCTAAGCTGGACTGAATGGAAATGCTGACTTGCCTGGGAAATATTACATGACAATCAGGCAACCATTTTCTTACTTTCCCTCTGCCCTTTCCTTCCAACTCTCTTCCCAAATTCCTCTCTGCCTCTAATGGAAGGCAAGTTTCTCTCCATCTTTGGGAGGCTAGTCCCTTCACCTTGACACTCCATCCTTTAGTCTTCTGTGAGAGCTTTCTCCACCATTCGTCATCTTTCCTACACATCCAGTCTCCCCCTCCACTATTTGCTTCTCTTTGGCTTACAAATTAGCACAGATGTTTCCTTTCTTAAAAAAAAAATAAAATAGAAAAAATACCTGATTTTAACCTCTTATATCCTAGTTACTGTCCTATTTACCCTCATAGACAAGCTTCTTAATAGTGTGTCTAGGAATGAGACTCTATATGTTGCAAACTGTCAAAAACATGACAGACTAATACCCAAACATACAAAGAATAATTTTTTTTTTCACATAACACAAAACCTGAAGTTAGACTTTTATTGGCATTAGTCACTTAGATCATTAAGGTTCATTTTACTGTTTGGTCATCCTCAACATGATGGCTTCTCATCTGTAGGTTTGTTACTTCAAGGTACCAATATGGCTGCTTCAGCATCAACCATCACAGATGAACTCAAAAGGAAGCAAAAATATGGCCAGTGTTCTTCAACCTCTCTGCCCCTCTCTCTCCCGGCTGCCATAATAGCTGAGAGAAAAACATCTTTCCCAGAAGACCTACAGCAGATTTTGTTTTAGAGCTCGTTGCTCAGAAGTGGTGATCCCTATTTGCAAGGGAGCTCAGAGAGTGGGTATGTGTTGTTAGATCTCATAATGTGGAGATAGGTAGAGGAAAAGAGAGTCAAACTATCTGCCACAGCATCTCTCCTTCTTCACCTCCAAATCTTTTCTCATCTACTGAATTAGGTCTTTAGCTCTCATTGCTCTGTGTCCTGCTAAGTCATCAATATTCTCTGAGAATAAATCCACTGGACATTCTTCAGTTTGAGTTCTTTAACTTCTCTGTGGTATCCCACTGCTGGTGACCCCTCATTGAGCTCTCTCATGCTTTTCCTCCTGATTTTATGTCTCTGAATTTTTGATTTCCCCCTCCTCTGCTCACCAGTTAAGTGTTGGTTTCCTAGGGTTTTGCTTTCTTGGCTCTTTCCTTTCTGTACAATCTACCCAACTATCACAGATATGTCTAAGGCTTCTCCCTGTACATTAATGATGCTTAAAACTCAATTTTGAGCTCTGATTCCTTCTTTTGTAGTCCAAATCTATATGCAAAACTGCCTACTTTAACTGAATTCTTAAGCTCAACATTCCCAAAACAAATTTATTACGTGCCAGTGATGGAATGCAGGAGGCTAAGAAGAAATGCTTTATTTAATTACACAAATCCAAAAGCATTCCTCACATGAATCTTTTTAATTACATTTTTTAAAAAAGAAATTGTTTTTACAGGAATGTTGTGTTTATAGAACATTAGGAGAGAAAGAGAATTAGGGCATAATTCAGACAATTGAATGCACACTTTCTGAAGCTGCAGTCCTGAACCTCTTACATAATTCTCTCCAGTGTGTGGGATTTTCAAATGTATTGAGGACATGGTGGAGGAAAGATAATGTACCATTTCCAGTAACTGCCAAGTTTGAAGTTAGTATTAATTTAACCATAGAGAAACCACAAATGAACTGTAGAAAACAGTCCATCAGTCCCTGGTAAATTGCTAGGTCAATCAACACATGGAGAGTTTAGTGCCTTGAGAAAAGTTTAAGTTCAGGAAATTTTCTCTGGAAACCTGTGAAGGGATGTGGAGTTTCAGAATATGTAGAACACTCAGAAAGAAAGTATTCTATCTTTTCTTCTCCTCCTCCTCCTTCTTTTATATTATTTTTGAGAGAGAGAGCAAGCAAGCACGTGTGCAAGTAGGATAGGGGCAGAGATAGAGGGAGACACAGGATCCCAAGAAGGCTCCAGGCTCTGAGCTGTCAGTACAGAGCCTGATGTGGGGATCCAACCCACAAACTGCGAGATCATGACCTGAGCGGAAGTCTGACACAACTGGCTGAGTCACTCAGACACCTCTACCTTTTCTCCTTCTAAGAAGAAAAACCATGAAAAGAAAGACCGTGTGTGGTGAAAAACACAATGATTTAAATGGTAGTTACAGAAGTGGGGAGGCATTATTCAGTTTAGGGCAGTTTTATGAGTTTATAGTTCATTTTCACATCTTTCCCAGAATTCCAGGTGTTCTGTGAAATATTTGTGGTAATTATGTAGACGAATGTAAATATTGGTTATTTTTGAACACAGAAGAGGAGCAAATGATAATAGGCTGTTTTGAATATTATCTGACATGGCAAAAAACTAGTTGCTGAAAATAATCCCTGCCCTAGTGCTTTCCAGTAAATAAGTTGTAGAAGAAGAGCAACCCGAGCCCAATTTCCATGTATTTTATAAGTGATGGCTTAATAAGAGAGAAATTCCAGCTTTGCAATTGCCTGTGCTGTTCCTTCCATAGTCTTGTCCAGATGCCGATTGCAAACATCTTTCAGGTTTGGGGATCTTCTTTGTGTGTGTAGCCAATTTTATTTGAAGAAATATAATTTGGGGAGCAAATTCTCAAAGACAGAACTCAATAAAGTGAAGCAAAAACAAGAGAGAGTATTTTGGTTTCACCTCTTCCCTATCCTAACTCATGCCAAAACAAATTGTCTTCAAAATAAGCAACCATAATGACAGCTACCTTAGATACAGTGTTGTGTGGAGGTTTTGGGTTTCCTGGGCTGCTCCTGCCTAGGGAGTTGTTTCTCTCCTTATATTCTTTTCTAATTTCTGCTGGCATTCAGGATGTCTCTTTCTTTTTTGCCCCCAGGCCTTTCTGCTCCCTGAGGCTTTTTTTGTGCTTTTTCAAGTCTCTATTATTTTTCCGGCTCCTTTTCCCCACGTCTAATCCTGGAGAACCACGATAGCCACTCAGACGTTTCAAAGTTTGTGAAATTCATCTTTTCTGGAGAAGGAGGCCCTTATTCATTTTACCTTCCCAGTTTCATATCTGGAAAGGAAGAAACCACAGACAAGTGAAAAGCAGAATCCCCAGTCATAGTAGCCAACATTTACTGAAGTCTCACGTGCCTATGCCAGGCACTGTTCCAGGGGCTTTGTATGTGATTGTTCTCTTCACACACACAGTGGTCTTCTGTGGTCCACCCAAGGTATCTCCCTCTTGTACAGATGAGGAGGCTGAGAATCTGAGACTCTGGGTAACTTGGCCAAGTCTGGGATGTCTTGGAGTTGTGACTCCGGCCTGGAAAATGTGGTTTGAGAGTCTGTTATCTTGACCCTGAGTTTATTGAATTAATAGTTAATGTGTGATAGCCTTCCGAGCCAAAGTCAGTCCTCCTGCTTGCACTTGGTGTGGTCACAATCTCGGCATTTCCCGTTTTCTGCACGTAAGACGAGATCACCGGACTGGAACCCTCTGTGGTCTGACATCATGTTGACTCAATGTGAAGGAACACATGTGCATCTGGAAGTAATACAGACTTTTACTACATACTATAGTTTGATTGGCTTTGCTGGATTAAATCAATGAGTACAATTTGTCCTTGGAACCAGAGTCCCTGTTTCTGGTCCCTTGGCCTGACTGCTCTGGATAGGCTGCGTGCTTTTATTTGGCTGAGGTGATTCAGGGCGTGAGAAAGGCCTGTCCGTGGTATCCATGTGTCTTCAGACCTTGTCACAGGTTCTGAGTGGAAGAAGCCCGAGAGTCTTCCCCTTCTCTGACACCAGCACCTCTTGCCACCTTGTGTCATCACAAAAACATGTTCACTGCTCGACTATTTCTGAATACATAGGCCATGAGGAATGGCATATTTCACCTTTAACATAAATGTGTAGTATTTTCTCTGCTTTAGTAAGAGTACCCCCAAACAAAAAAAAATATTTTATTACATTTTATTTTGAAATTGGACATCTGTTTGGGTTTATTTCACCAATATATTATTATCTTTTGTTGACTAAGAGTTCTAAGTAAAATGGAATTGTATTTTCGAAGAAACACAGTTTATCAGGACTGATGAGTAGAAAATATCCAAAGTATCCCATTCTGCATTTTCCATGTGGATTTCCTAAGAAGACCCTGGTGAACGAATGGGGACATGGTGGTGGTTGTGTCTTGTAGAGCCTCAGATTTATGCCCCCCATGCTCTTGTCAATCATTCCTCAACTGCCCCTGGGGCAAGTTGATATAGCACATAGTAGCTGGTTATTATCTCTGATCTTTGTATCATAATTACTTGAGAACAAATTAAAAACTACTTGAGAGTTCAGGCATTCTCTAATATTTATAGCTTCAGCATAAGCAATTCTAAAAAAAATGGTAAATTTGATCTGAACCTAAAGGAAGGAGAAAAGCTTGTCTTTCTAATTAAATTGCTGAGTTGGGTTCCAATCGATACACACCTGAAAAAGATTTGAAACAAAAGAGAATTAATATTTGCTTTGGTCTTGCTAGCTCCTTTTATCCCCCCCTCTTTTATTTTTTTAATTTTTTAAGAGTTTAAAACAAACAGGAGAGTCTTATTTAGATGATACATAGTGTCAGGGGCAGTAATGAATTGACCAGCAATCAGAAATGTCTCATGTATTGACCTGGTACGAAATTATACCTGTGTAATAATCTTTTCTTTACCACCCCATATAGCTGAACACAAGTAAGTTATATTCTGTGTATATAGCCACAGGAAAGATCACAAATGAAGATGAGGAAGCAGGCTACTCCTGATGGATGGGTTCCTAAAAGGCTGAGATTAATTCCATAGATAGCCCATGTGAAAGCCAGTAGTGTTCAGAGTATTTCCTTATGGAATAAATATGAATATATTTTCAGAAAATATCCTAAAATGGAAAAAGAGAAACTCCAGATACTCTTGGAAATAAAGTACTCTTTCTATAATTTTATCTCCTACCATTTTCCCCTCTAGGGCCACTTCTGGGCATCCTGTGAATCCAGACACTGTAACATACAGTATCACTTATTCCTGACACCCCAACTACAACTGATTATTTCAAGGTGAGATGATGAGAAAGGCCTCTGTAAAGCAGGTTTAAAACTGGATACATAGCAAGAGTCTCCAGGTACAGAGAAAAGGCAACATGGTTCTACCATAGCCCACTTAAAATGGGAGCTGCTTATATATTTCCCAATGTATTTTATTTAAAAAAAAATTTTTTTGAGAGAGACAGAGCATGAGCAGGAGAGGGGTAGAGAGAGAGAGAGAGAGAGACAGAGAAAGAGACAGAGACAGAGAGGGAGACGCGAATCCAAAGCGGGCTCCAGGCTCTGAGCCATGAGCACAGAGCCTGACACAGTGCTGGAAGCCACGAGCAAGATTTTGACCTGAGCCAAAGTCGGATGCTCAACTAACTGAGCCACCCACATGTCCCATATTATTTTAAATACATAAATTATAGCTGGAGTGGGGATTTGAGGACTACATTTGCCATTCTGGTGCCCCACTAAGAACATTTTGAAATTGACCGATTTTCTTTGTTGTTAGATCTAGAACTTACTTACTTTTCATTTACATATTGTGAAAATTTTCAAACACACTAGAGAGAATAGTATAAAGAACATGCATATAAAGAACAGCTCCCCATTTTGCCAGTGGAACTGGATCTTGTATTTGTCTGTCTTGTGGTACACCTGTTTGGAGAATCCAGAAATTCTTTGAAATCTCTTTTCCTATTAAACAGCCCCAAAAGAAGTGAGGTTGTTACCACTGATAATTTCCTTCTTTGAAGCTATGTAGCTCTTAATGCATGTCATCTTCCAGTCCTTTCAGATGTTCCATCTCTCAAATTACCCTTTTTTTTCCTTTTCAACACAACTCTTTTCTTTTTAATCCTACACCATTTTATAATTCACACATGCAGTGGGAGCAGCCATGAGGTCTGATGTGCACACTAGGCAGCAGCCACAAAAACCTATGCCACCAGACGTGCTCATAGGCTCCTTTCCAGAGATGCCTATGACTTGGAATGAGACAAAGGGAGTGTTCAAAGATGGTGACCACCAGCCTCTGTCTCTAGATTTGTATGAGCTTCAATGCCTGTCCCTCAGATGAGGCTTTAAAATAAACAAGCAGGACTCTTTCATAGAAAGACTGTGTTTTTCAGTTGGCTCCCTCTGACTGGGCCCTGGGTGGTACACAGGTGAGTCTGCACTCAGAGCCCTTTAAGATCCCTTTATCACTTTGGTCTGTGAGTCATGTGGATGCAAGACCCACTGGCTTTCAGAACTAAATGTTTTGAGGGCCTGTCTCCCAAGAGCAAATCTTAGAATATGGGGTGCCTGTTGTAGCATTAAAACCCTTTGTTTCTTGCAGTTTTGACTTCCCTCATGACTGTGGGTCACCACACCAGGGCTGAGGTTGATGGCAAGATTGTGTCTCAGCCTCTCATCCCGATTTGGATATGGGCTCATCCACCCAATGTGTAGGAGTCACTCGGCTGGGTTTTGGATTTCTTTCAGAGGAAATTGTTCAGTATGTAGCTGTAGATTCAGTGTGTCTGTGGGAGGAGGTGAGCTCAGGATCCTCCTACGTCGCCATCTTGAACTGGAACTCTGAAGTTTTCTTTTGCATCCAGTTATCACTAAAGGTTGCTTGTCACAGTAGAAGACGCCTTTCCAGATGTCTGTTTTCTCTTTCTGCCAATATGCATTCTGCTTTTCTCTTTGTGCTGTATGAATTACCCAGTGGCTGTATTTGGTTTTGAATAGCCCTCACTGACGTGGCCCTGTGAGTATGGATTCCTTCCACCGTGGGACTAGACCAGCTTTTGGACATCACTAATGTAGACAATGAAACTCTCTCAAAGGGAGTTTGCCTATTTTCATAATGTTGCCTGTAGGCACAACCAGGAGAAACAAATAGGAATGTATATAGAACTCATCCCTACTCAAGAAAGGCCATGTCTCAGGTCTTTCTGTTATAGGCATGGCAGAATGTGGTGCTCTGCCTCTTGACCACATTAGCCATTCCCACGAGAGAGAGATTTGTTTTCTCTTCCCTTTTCATTCCCCCATCCCCACCTTATCCTTTCTCTAAATGTGGTGAGAGTCCTTCAGGAATATTCAGGAATATTGCTTCAGGAATATTGCTTCACAAGTATACTAGTAGTTACAAACAATAGTAGCAAGAGGAATCTATCCACATGCACTTCAAAATCTGTGAGGCTACAGGACTACTAGACTTCCTGGCATGAATTCAAGGGCTAGCAGTGTAAAAGAAAAACTGAGTGTTGAGCTCACGGTATAGGAGCAGGCTGAAGTTGGGATATGGGAAGGCGTAGGGTGGAAGAAACACAAGAAGTGTTGTAGTTCAGGCTACTATAACAGAATACCATAGACCAGGTGGTTTATAAAAATAAACATTTCTTGGGGCGCCTGGGTGGCTCAGTCGGTTAGGCATCCAACTTTGGCTCAGGTCATGATCTTATGGTTCGTGGGTTCGAGCCCCATGTCAGGCTCTGTGCTGACAGCTAGCTCAGAGCCTGGAGCCTGTTTCAGATTCTGTATCTCCCTCTTTCTCTGACCTTCCCCTGTTCATGCTGTTTCTCTCTCTCTCTCTCTCTCTCTCTCTCTCAGAAATAAATAAAACATAAAAAAATTTAAAATAAATAAAATAAAATAAAACACATTTCTCCACAGTAGTACAGGCTGAAAGTGAGAGGTCAAGGTATCAGCATGGGTGAGTGCTGTGAGAACCCTTTTCTGGGTTGCTCACTTTATCCTCGTGTGGTGGAGAGAGCAATCATTTCTCTAGTGTCTTTTCTGATAAGGGCCCTAAGCCCATTTATGAGGCTTCTGACCTCGTGACTTTCTCACTTCCCAAAGACCCCACCTCCTAACACCATCTAGGATTTCAACATGAATTTTTGGGAGACCCAGACATTCAGTCCATGAGAAGAAGATAAATCAAAGAGGATGGTTGGACACCTCGTGGGAAGGACTCTATAATGTTGGAAAGGTGATGCCAAGGGCTGTTTTTTCCCTCCTCTAGACTTGAGTGCATTCCTCGTGCTGTAATGATATCAACTTATCCACTTTTTTTGCTTTTTTTCCTGAAGTAACGGCTGTAGTGACAAAATAACTCGACTGGCTCTGTCAGTCCTTTGATCTGGAGTCAAATTCCACCCTTCTTCATTCTGCATTCCCCTTCAGATGCTGTGATATACTGGTTCTGAGCGTCTCTTCTCTGCAGCTCATGCTTCTGTCTCCTTTTGTTGAGATCTGAAAGGAACAGAGGCAAGTCACGCAAGACCTCTCTTGGCAAAATTTTATTATGCTTTGCTCAAAAATGTAACAAATGGTCATTCATGAAAATATAAACAAATAAGAAAGAACAAAAATGATACAAAATCATTTTAACAGTCAAAGAAATTTCAGCATTCATTAACACATGCTAAAATCTCAGAACTCAATGACTTAAAGTAACCATTAATGCTCCTGGGTTTACAGGTCAACTGGGTAGTACTTCTGGTCTGGAAGGGGTTTAGGCTCATTTTTGTGACTATCATTCGCAGGTGGGCATCTGGAGTGAGCTGGGGAGTCCTGGAGTTTGGCTGATCTAGGATGGCTTCAATTTGGATGATTGTCTCTGTTCCACATAATCTCTTATCCCCCAGCAGGCTAACCCAGCTTTATTGTTTTCCTGGCAGAAGTAGCATTCCAAGGGGAAAGGAGAAATGTGCTGGGACTCACTAGGCTTAGGCTGTAATGGGCACAATGTCATTTCTTCTGAATTCCTTTAGTCAAAGCACATATCAAAGTGTAGGAAAATTAACTCGACTTCTTGGTAGTTGAAGCTCCAAAGACGCATTACAGAAGGAAGCGTGGGAAATTGAGGTTCTTTTTATAATCAATTTGCTACAAGTCATTTACATTTATATATGTAGATATGGGTAGTTATATGTAGATATAAATGTACTTTCACAATGTAAATATAATAAGAAAGTTTTAAAAATTTTTATAAGAATATACGTATGTATGTTTATGTGTTTTTGTATATATTAATCATATAAATTATATAAATATGATATGTAAATATCATGTATATAAATATATAAAAATATTATATAAATAAATATATACAAATAATACATATTACATATAATTATAGTTGTTATAAATAACATATATAATTTATAAAGTAGGATTATAGAAGTTAAGATATTAAATTGCACTCTCTACCAGAATTATTCCTTATTAAATAATATAAAATATTATTCTGGCAGTACAAAATACATAATTGTGCAGATAAACTATAATATTTTTAATATTTGTAGTATTTTTAATCATACATGGGCCACTTTTATTTATATCATTCAGTTTCTTAAAATATTCTCTATTTTAACTCTACATTATAATAAAACAGTAGTGAGCAGTAAATTCTTCTCAAAACAGAGTTAAATAATTTTGCGACAGTGATAGAGCACTAAATGCAAAGATGAAGAATAATTATGGAAAAATATAAAATATTAAGGAATTGATGGTTATCTTAATGATAAAATCACGGTCATACTCATTCTGGGAAAGAGTGGGGAATTATGTGCAAATGTGCTTGTCTCCTTGTTTTGCATAAGAAAGGGCTCTGCACAATATTGTTGGCATATACTCTATGTCATAGCAGTCTTTATAGTACAGAACGTAGAGAAACTTTCACATGTAGTGCCACACAAATACACAAAAATGCCACAACGGCATCATGTATAATGATAAGGCTAGAAACATGCAGATAACCCATCAGCAAGAGAATAAAAAATATATTGTGATATAGTCATCAAAAGGAATACTCTTTAGTAGTGAAAACTAATTAACCTCTAACTCTAGTTCAGAACAAGGCTCTGGTACCAAACTGGTCCAGAACAAGGCTCTGGTCCATACATGGCTTCACTTCCTACAACCTGCATGACCCTGAGCAACATACTGAACCACTCCCTACTACGTTTTCCTCATCTCAGAAGTGGGAATCCTAATAGTATCTACCTCACTGTGTCTTTTAAACTGGGATTATATGTGAATGACTTATGATTGCACTTCATACATGGCTCTTAAATGCTATCTATCATTTCTTCCTGAAGTCACTTCAGGAAGTCATTTGTTTTGTTTTTCTTTTTCTTTTTGTTTTTTAGATGTAGAAGAAACATATTTTCTCTTGGCAAATGAAAAACTTTCCAGGTTGTGTCATTTTTATTCACCCTGTCTTTGGGTACAATTGCTCCCATGTTGGACCTTTGAAGTGGACCTCTTCCTTCTGCCTGAAATGTCCTTCCCCTTATCTGCTCAGTTCTTCATATATTTTCTCAAACTTTTCCTTTTTAGTGAAGCCTACCCTGACTATGCAGGGAATAGTCAGTTCTATATTTAGAATTGCAGTCTCCACCTCTGATGGTTCTGATTTCCCTTACTCTGCTTTAATATCCAACCTCCATCCCATCTTTTAACACACTATGCAGTATGGTATTTCAGCTTTTAATTCATCTTCCTTTTTACTACCTGTGTCTCCTCACTAGAATGCAAGTTCCTCATGGGCTGGGATTTTTGTTTGTTTTGCTTGATATAGATACAGAACACTTAGAGAAACTCTCGGTATATAGTAGGTACTCAACTATTTTGTAGATTGAATGTAAAAATGAGTAGGTTTGAATCACTACCTAATAACTGGCTTACAATCCTAGGAAAGTCACTTAAATCTTTTTGGACCTCAGTTTCTTTATATACATTTTGAAGATAATACTGCCTGAGTTTGAGGGCTTTTTGGTAAGGATCCACGGTGACCTTTCTGAAGGTACTCAGTACAATTTTGACATACCTATTGGGAGCAGAAAAGGCTTATTCTTCTTTTCCTTTCCTTTATTCTCTTTTCTCTCCATTATTATCATCTTCAGTTTCCATTAAAATTACTGAATCACTTACTAAATCTTTCATGAATTTTTGAATAATGCAAGTTATAAAGCAATTAAAATCTCAAGACCGGCATAGATTACATGTTATAGACACTCAGAGGAAGGACATATTGTGGGCAGGGATAAAGACAGGGAAGGTACCGTGGTAGAAGATCATGGGCTTATAGAGCCTAAAATCAGGCTTCAGCCTTGCCAATCCTAAGCTTCCCTCAACTTGGTTTTACACATAAAAACTGGGGATAATAATGTCTTTCTCAAGTTTGAACTGAGGATTAAATGAGGTGCTTTTTCTGTAAAAGCATCTGGTCCTTGCCATTACATAGAAGAACTTGAAGAAAGTTGGTTAGGTCTGAGGGAACATTTGATCCTTACTGAGGTGAGAAGAGTTTCAACATACAGAGATGGTGGAAATAGAGAAAGACATTATAGACACAATGAAGTCTGCACAAATGGAGAAGGTTTGGGGATCATCAGTGTAGCCTTTATGAGAATCTATATGAATGTATGAGAAACAAACAAGAAACCCTGTTGATCTTAGCCAGGATATGAGATTTCTTCACTGCCCTGTAAACGTTTGAAGTCATCTGGTGGTCAGTGGCGAAACTTAAGAGCATTTGGATGGCAGAATTAATAAGATGGGAACCATGCTTTAGTGAGATTGATTGATATGACAGCAAGTGTGTAAGCTTCACTGGAAGAGAAGAGACTCCAGGCAGTGAGACCAATCCCTACTGGGTGTCTGGCGCTTAACCAATATTTGCTGAATTAATTAAATATTAAAGAATGTATTTGCATTTTGTTAGGTGCACTATTCACCTTTCTAATTAGTGTCTGGAGACATTATGCACATGATAATGCTTTGCTTACTCTTTCCATCTCTGATGCATGTAATGGGAATGAAGAGGATGGACATATCCAGTGACTCTCCTCTCAGGATTGACATACTGTCTCCTCTTTGCCTCATTTAAAATGCAGAGATTGAAAGTCAAATTTAAAGGATAGAGAAGATTGCATTAAGTCATTAAATAAAACGTCCTTTGAGGCCAAAGGTATGATGGGTTGTAAATAGCCATTTGTCAGCAATATGGGATTAACCACCTTAAACCTTTTCCTTTTTTTTCCCCTAACAAAATGATGGCTCTTGCAAAACTGAGCAGGCTTCTTGTTTGAAGTGATCTTTTGTTGACACTTGTGTGCCCTAGTGGAACTGGCATCCCAATTTGTGAGTGGGCGCTCAGCCAACTTGCAAATGGGCATGAGCACAGGCAGCCAGTCTTTGTGGCTGACATGCATTGATTATGCAGGATGTCAGGCTAGTAAAGTTGAAATGGCCGTCTGTCCTCAGCTTCTGTTCTGGCCATGGAAGGGATGGGCTGTCATGAGTCCAGCTTTCAGCTCAATTAATTCCAAAAAATAAGAATTAGCTTCTGCAGTGAATTGCATCAAATTAATATGCCTAGGAAATCCAAATAGGTATTCCTCCAAAAGAAAAAAGGATCTTTCTCTTTATGGCTTTAGCTTGTATAAAATGAAAGACAGACTTGATCATAAAAAACATCACCCCACCACTCTGGTTTTGTCATTTAATTTCTCTCTCCCTAGAATGGGTATCGTTCTAAGAAATGGGTGAATTTTACTTACGTTTGCCAAACAATGATGTGTAGGATACTGCTATTTCTAAGTCTTCTAAAATTTTTTTAGTTTTGTGTTGTTGTTTTTTTTTTATCGTTAAAGGAAACCATTTAAAAGCATAGATAAAAATTCATGTTGTCAGTGCATTAAGTCAAGAGCTGGTCTTCCTAGAGTGGCTCTCGAAAGTTTGAGTCCCTTTGGGTTCTTTTTAAGGAGCCCTCTAGATGCATCCTGTTTACCAGGATGAATGACAATGGTCTTTGGGGTTTGATATATTCAACTAAGTCCATTAGACTATAAACTGCTGAAGGACATAGCCTCTCCCTTTTTCACGGGCATGTCCCTTGTTACTAGCACTAAGCCAGGCATAAACCAGGTGCTCAGTAAAACATTGTTAAATCAATTTATGAAACTTACTATGTTGAATCTGTTTGGAGGGGTTCAGGGGACACATCAGGAGTGAAGGGGAAGAGAAATGCAATTCACTGAACTCTTATAAGGCACCAAGCAACTGCTAGGCTCAGTATACATACATGGGTATTCCTTGCCTGCCTTTTAATTCATAGCTTAGATGTCACTGTCTTTCTCCAGCTTCCCTTCCTAATCACTCATGCCTGGGTTATTTGTCCCTATATGTTCCCACCTATCTCTCATACTGTATTATAATTGCTTATTTACAGGCTTTGCCTCCTCACTGGGCTGTAAAATCCATAAGGGTGGGGACAGTGTCTTTCTTTCACCACTGTAGCACTAGGGCCTGTGATCTTGCCCACTTCTCCAATCTCCTCAGTGTGTTGTTTGGTTTCATCTTGACCATGTTTCCATGAGGAAAGCATTAAAATTTCAGGCCAGAAAAATCAAGGTTCATGTAGGTTAAATGACTTACCAAAGTCAGGTAGCTTATAAGGGAAAGAGCCTCTATTAAATCCAGAGCTAGTCACAAAGTCTATTTTTATTTCTATGCAACACTGCTGGGCTACTTTCTGACACTGATGATTTGGTGCTAGAGCCTGTGAAAAGTTCATGCAATGAGAAAAACATTACTACAGATATGTTCAGGGAAGCCCATGGATCTGCCACCTGAGATATAGAAGTTTCCAGTCTTATGTTGACCATCTCTAATGTAGTTACGTTGATCCTGTCCCTTGCAACTGCATCCCTAACGCTCTGTGTTTGTTTTCAATATTTCATTTATAAAAGTAAACTCAGTGCCTGGACAGCTGGGTATATAGGCAAACAATAAGATATCATACATTTCAATTTCAACATGAGCCAGAGGGACTCTCTATCAAATCAGGCAAAAGCCTGACTGGAAAAAAGGGATAAAATTTTATCAAGAGAATATATTAAAAACAGATGGAATTGGGAAATAGGTACAAGTACAAATCATACATACAGTACCTCTGATGCCCCTAACTATATTGCAGAAGTGCAGACTACAGAGTCCTAAAACCAATCTAAGGACAAAATAAAAGAAAAGTGGACGAACATCCTCAGGGCAACTTTAAGTTAGTCAGCTAGGTCTTTTCCAAGTGCCCTCTGGTGTATAGTCAGGGTCTGGGGAGACAGAAACAAAAGTTTCAGAATTTGTTTATTAGCCTAATAGGAAAAGAAGATAGAGGGATGGCAAGGGGGAAATAGAACACCCTCAGGCTATTGTTACTCAGAGCCCCATCTTTAGGAAGGTGGAAGAAAAGGCAAAGGAAGTTTAAATTTACGTCTCCTCCATATAAACCAGGGTATTTTTCGAAAAGCCTTCAAAGATGCTTGAAACCCCTCCATTTTTTATCATCTTGGAATATATATGGCTTAGGACAAATTCTATATTTTTCATCTTTTTTTTGAGAATGCATAGGACCAGGGATCCAGACTGATGATTTTTTTTTCTTTCACATAAAACACTTCTTTTTACCTCTGCCTCAAACTATATTACAGCAAAGAAGAGATTTTAAAGGTATTTTAGCCCAACCTTTTATTTCAAAGATCAGAGGATTAAACATTTGACAATATTAAACAACTCTTTCCACCATGCCCCTCTTTCCTTGACCTTTACAAATAATTCCAGATTTAATACAATGGGAAAAGGCTGTGGTATTGGTGTAATGGTAGAGATGCCACCTTCACCCCACTGGGAGTCTTCCTAGATGGTCAAATCCATCAGAAGTTGGCCGCTTTCCAGCTTCCCTTGGGCTGTGCCCCCACTCAAAGGCTTCCTTGCCCTTGTAAGCCACATCGGGATGGCATTAGTAGGGCAGTGCCATAGGTTTCCATTTCCAAACTTAAAATATGAAATCTTTATTTTCTCCACAACCATTCTTGGGGCACAGTAGGAATAGACACACAGAGACACGATAGAAAAACAGAAAAATATATAATGCCTGGTTTTTACCTACAGAGAAGGCATAAGGGCGAGTGGGTGAGGGGCATATGGGCAGTCTCCATACTATCTTTTCCATTTTTGCAAATCTAACACTGTTCTAAAAACACAGCATATTAAGCAAACAAATAAAGGCCACGGCCTGCAGATTTTTCGCTTCCAACATTTTGCTTGGTCCCTTAAGTGTTTTCTTCTAGGTCCAAAGCTGCTTAGCTAACTGAAATACCAAGTTGATACCCACAGGTAGAAAAACCTGTTACTTCACTTATAGACAAAATAGAAACCTTAATCCCTTAGTGCTTAGAGCTACCTTTAGGTAATATTCTGCAGAAAAGAAAAGGAAAAAACTAACCACAAAAAATGGTTGGGTCTTGTTTGAGTAGCATGGCCTCTGAATATTTCTACCTTAAATCTTGTAGGAAGCATAGATTCCCTGAGGCCAGAATTTATAGTGATTCTTGTACTCTCTGCAGTTTCCAAGTAGGATGGATTTTATGTGCAATTATGAAAAAGAAATAGTATATTTATACAGAGATCATACTTTTTTATTATGATTATGACCAAACAAAAAATGAAGTCAGTTTGCATCCTACCAACGACGACGACAGCAAAGCAGCTAAACGAGAAACATGATTTTAGAAGGAGAGGGACAAAAAAATCATTGTTGTGTTATTTTATGTTCAGAAAATGAATACACCAATGCTTAACATTATAGAGCAAGAGGAAGCAGCTTCAGCTGTTTCTCCTGAGGAAAGCAATGAGCTGGTCGAGGGTGAAGGGATGCAAACGAAATAGCGCAGCTAACAGACAAGTGTCACCCCAGTCTTGTGTTTCTGTGGAGTGTGTGCATCAGAGAGGCTTCATTTTGTTAGTGTTTACCAATACATTATTCAGAAACAGGATGAGCTCATATTCCAAAAGATACTTCTAAAAGAAATAATCTGCAATGAGCGCAGGAACCCTTAGCATATTAAATTTGTAGGACGTGGGGAAGTTAATCATTTTTTATTAAGGCTGGGTTTCCCCCTTCCCTTTGACAACAGTGATATATGCGTGCAACTAAATATCATAAACCCGATATTTGGGTGCATGCGGATGAAAGTAAAAATATTCAGCTATTAATAAAAATTATTTCCTAAGGCATATATTCATGTGGGGTATTAGTCTGAGCTCTCTTCTTATATGAAGAAAGCATTAAAAAAGCAAGATCCTTGCTGCCAGAGTCACCTTCCCCCATCTCCCTACTTTGCCTCCCTCAGCTGGAAAAGTACCTCAGTTCTCTCTTTGGGGTGACGAGCCCTCCTGATCTTGTGACTAAATGGAAAGCTGGAGAAGTTCTTATTTACTCTTGTACAGAGTCAGCCATTTTACACATATCTGTATTCACAGTGCTGTTCTCAGTCAGATCAGGCTGCGTGCCCCTCGCCACGTCTCTGATGTGGGAATCAGGGACTGGTCCTGGAGGCCCGTCCCGGTGGAGTGGAGTTACCCCCAAGTCCATCTCCTGCTGGTAAGGCAGCTGGGGATGCACCTCAGTACCTGGCAATCAGGCTGTGTGCAGGCTCCCCACCCTGTTTGCTTCTGTGAAGATGTGAGCAAAGGAGAATGCAAAATGGGGCATGTGGGCTCCGTTAATAAACACAGAAACGGATGTTGTGAATGGTATATGCTAAATGGAAAACAATTGAAATCAGCTTCGGCTAATTATGTAATGACTATGGATGAATTGCCTCCCTTTCTCGCAAGACTCCTCTCTCTCATGTTTTTAAGAAAGGCGTTTGAATTCAGGCTGTGTGTGTAGCAGGCACGATTTCGCACATATGATCTAAAGTTTTACCGCATAAATGCAGTTTTCCAAGAATGTGTGTATGTATATGTTTGCACGAAATCTCTCGTAAAAGCACTAAGAGTCCCAGGAGAAGTATAAGTGGATATGATACATGTATCCTCCAAACGAAAAGCTATTCTGAAGTATTTCCAGTGCAAAGGCATATACCTTTTAATAGATTTCAGGCTGTAGGGAACATTTTTCTTAGGAAAAGATAGGGGGAGGGTATACCCCAGCCCACCCTGTAGCATTATTGTGCACTTGTGAATCTCTGAGAGGTGGTGGAGCTGGTACTTAGAAGAACAAACTCTTGAGCTGCACTGTCTCCTTAAACCTCAGCTGTGCCACCCACCAGTTTCCTCTTCTGTAAAATGAAGATCATAATCGTCCCTAACTCCTAGGACTGCTGAGGCGGTTAAATGAGTTTCTCGGAGTAGCTTGCTTAGAACTGTGTCTGGCCCACAGCAAGGACCGTATAAACAATGAAGGCTATTCCTCCGTTGGATGGAAAAATGGGCTGAGTCACCTCAATCACTCCCTCCCACATAATGAATGGCAGTGCTACCATTCCATCATGTAAGGAAAACATAGCAAACAAGTTTATCCCTGATTCTTGGGGACATGCACATGTGGCCATGGGGTTCTTGCCTTCCAGCAAATTGAAATCAGATAGAAAATCAGATGTCCAGACAATACAACAGATGTACGTGCTTCCAAATCAGGTGGGTATTCAAGTAGGAATCAAACTCTCATATATCACCAGAAGCAAATGGCACGAGAGCTTTAAAAATGTGAACACCAAAGCAGAAAATTGCCTAACTGTGAATGAGTATTAGTATCTGCATGACTTGTTTTTAGTTCTTCCTTACTTAGCAATAACCCTTCTTCATTCTGCTATAGAAAACACTGTTTCCCTTAATAGGTGTTAAACCAACACTAATTCCTGTGGTTTCCTGATCAGTAGCAAGACGAAGCACATGCAAATATTTTTTCGTGTTGGTTAAAACTCTGCGGACTGCAAGTTATTTCCCCTCTGATGCTGTTTTTATATTCAGGTCTTCTAGGTATCATAAGAGACAAAATTAAGAGTAATATATGTTCATTTTTAAAATAAGCCAAACTAAGCTATAAAATTTTAGATGCCTTTGGGTGTACCTCAAAGAATGTGACATCAGCAGTTATATAATTTTATTGCTGATGTTAAGCCTGTGACAAACTCTCAGCTACAGTTTGCTCTGGATGTCGGAAAATGAACCTTATGAATTTTAATGCCTTTTACTTTTGACATTGATTTATGTTTTGTACAGCTGTACTTTTCTATACACTGATATAAATAAACAGCATCCTTAATAGAACATTTGGAGAATGCCTTGTTCCAAAGTGTTACTTTTTAACATCAGCTGGAGGTTGTTTAAGTAATAATATTCAAAGTGTGTACACTAATCATAACAATTTGAAGTGATATAAAGATGTCTATAAATGTTTGTGTGTTTGTTTTACAGATTCAAGCTTTTAGGTATGAAAACAGTGTTCAAATAAAGCTGCTCGAGGTGCTTTCCAACACTGCCAAAAACAAAGATGACATGATGATAGTCTAATAGACTTACAG